>NC_057813.1:660748865-660763873 GCF_018294505.1 Triticum aestivum | reverse complement strand
TTTCTGCAACCAACCGGCGGAAGTCCTCGTTTGTTCACGTGTAATCCAGTCGTCAGACTTCTCCGGGTGTTTGGACTGTAGAAAATTCTTGTGTTCCTCCATATACGGAGCCACCAAGGCGGAATTCTGTAGAACTGTGTAGTGTGCTTCAGTGAGAGAATGCCCGTCCATACATATTATTTGATGCCCTCCTAGCGTGCCTTTTCCTTCCAGTCTGCCCTTATGCCACGATTCAGGAACACCAATCGGCTTAAGGTCAGGAATAAAGTCAATACAAAACTCAATGACCTCCTCATTTTCATGGCCCTTTGAGATGCTTCCTTCTGGCCTAGCACGGTTATGAACATATTTCTTCAAGACTCCCATGAACCTTTCAAAGGGGAACATATTGTGTAGAAATACAGGACCCAAAACGTTAATCTCTTCGCAAAGGTGAACTAGGACGTGCGTTATGATGTTGAAGAAGGATGGTGGGAACACCAACTCGAAACTGACAAGACATTGCACCAAATCATTCTGTAACCTTGGTATGATTTCTGGATCGATTACCTTCTGAGAGATTGCATTGAGGAATGCACATAGCTTCACAATGGCCAATCGAACGTGTGCCGGTAGAAGCCCCCTCAATGCAACCGGAAGGAGTTGTGTCATAATCACGTGGCAGTCATGAGACATTAGGTTCTGGAACTTTTTCTCTGCCATATTTATTATTCCCTTTATATTCGACGAGAAGCCAGACGGTACCTTCATGCTGAGCAGGCATTCGAAGAAGATTTCCTTCTCTTCTTTGGTAAGAGCGTAGCTGGCCTGACCCTGATGTATGTCGTCTTTTCCGTGCATACGTTGCTGGTCCTCCCGTGCCTCTGGTGTATCTTTTGTCTTCCCATACACGCCTAAAAAGCCAAGCAGGGTCACGCAAAGGTTCTTCGTCACGTGCATCACATCGATTGCGGAGTGGACCTCTAGGTCTTTCCAATATGGCAGGTCCCAAAATATAGATTTCTTCTTCCACATGGGTGCGCGTCCATCAACGTCCTTCGGAACAGGTTGTCCGCCAGGACCCTTTCCAAAGATTACCTTTAAATCCTTGACCATATCATGTACATCAGCACCAGTACGGTGGCGAGGCTTCGTCCGGTGATCCGCCTCACCTTTGAAATGCTTGCCTTTCTTTCTTACGGGATGCCTGCTCGGAAGAAATCGACGATGTCCCAGGTACACATTCTTCTTACAACTATTCAAATTTATATTGTCAGTATCATCCAAACAGTGTGTGCATCCGCGGTATCCCTTGTTTGTCTGTCCTGAAAGGTTACCGAGAGCGGGCCAATCATTGATGGTCACGAACAGCAACGCCTTTAGGTCAAATTCTTCCCCCATGTGCTCATCCCACGCACGTACACCTGTTCCATTCCACAGTTGTAAGAGTTCTTCAACTAATGGCCTTAGGTACACATCAATGTCGTTGCCGGGTTGCTTAGGGCCTTGGATGAGCACTGGCATCATAATGAACTTCCGCTTCATGCACAACCAAGGAGGAAGGTTATACAAACATAGAGTCACAGGCCACGTGCTATGGTTGCTGCTCTGCTCCCCAAAAGGATTAATGCCATCTGCGCTTAGACCAAACCATACGTTCCTTGGGTCACCTGCAAACTCCTCCCAGTACTTTCTCTTGATTTTTCTCCACTGCGAACTATCAGCGGGTACTCTCAACTTTCCGTCTTTCTTACGGTCTTCTGCGTGCCACCACATCGCCTTTGCATGCTCTTTGTTTTGGAACAAACGTTTCAACCGTGGTATTATAGGAGCATACCACATCACCTTGGCAGGAATCTTCTTCCTGGGGCGCTCACCCTCGACATCACCAGGGTCATCGCAGCTGATCTTATAACACAATGCACCGCATACCGGGCAAGCATTCAAATCCTCGTACTCACCACGGTAGAGGATGCAGTCATTAGGGCATGCATGTATCTTTTGCACCTCTAACCCTAGAGGGCAGACAGCCTTCTTTGCTTCATACGTACTCTCGGGCAATTCGTTGTCCTTTGGAAGCATATTCTTTATCATTACCAGCAACTTTCCAAATCCCTTGTCAGATACACCATTCTTTGCCTTCCATTGCAGTAATTCAAGTGTGGTGCCCAACTTTTTTTTGTTAGCTTCGCAATTCGGGTACAACAATTTCTTGTGATCCTCTAACATGGGCTGCAACTTCGTCCTCTCCATATCACTTGCGCAGTTTCTCTTTGCATCGGCAATGGCCCGACCTAGATCATCAGCGGGCTCATCTGATGCCTCTTCTTCAGCTTCTTTCTGCATTGCCGGCTCAGCTTCTTCCCCCATTGTTGTATCATTGTATTCAGGGAACCCATGGCCAGGATAGCCGTCGTCGTCCTCTTCTTCTTCATTCTCTTGCATCATAACCCCTATTTCTCCGTGCTTGGTCCAAACATTATAGTGGGGCATGAAACCGGACTCAAATAGGTGGACGTGAATGGTTCTTGACGTAGAATAACTGTGACCATTCTTACAACCAGCACATGGACAAGGCATAAAACCATCCGCCCGCTTGTTTGCCTCAGCGGCAAGCAGAAAAGTATGCACGCCATCAATGAACTCGGGAGAGCATCTGTCATCATACATCTATTGTCGGCTCATCTTCATTACACAACACCGAATAGACCAAATTAATACAAGTTCATACATAAAGTTCATATATAAAGTTCATAGACAACACTTAATTAAATGCAACATACAAATAACTCTCTAGCTAAAGAATTTAAATGCAACAAAAAATGCGATGAAGATCGCAATTAAGGTAACAATTGATCCAACAGCATAATGATACCAAGCCACACTATCAATGGCATATTTTCTAATATTTCTAATCTTCAACCTCATTTTCTCCATCTTGATCTTGTGATCATCGACGACATCGGCAACATGCAACTCCAATTCCATCTTCTCCCCCTCAATTCTTTTCAATTTTTCTTTCAAATACTCATTTTCTCTTTCAACTAAATTTAACCTTTCGACAATAGGGTCGGTTGGAATTTTCGGTTCACATACCTCCTAGATAAAAATATTTATGTCAACTTGATGGGCATAATTTGTCATAAACACGAAATGCAACAACTAGTTTTAAAAGAGAATATACCACATCCGAATCATAACAAGGACGAGGGCCGACGGTGAACGGATATCAAAACCATGGCACTATGTATAACAAACAACGTACGGGTAAGATAATTATACGAGTAACTATATATCCAAATCACATAAACATCAATTTGGTAATGTAAAACATTCATGAATAAGAGCCTCACCAGAAGGTGGTGCCGGCGACGGGACGGTGCGGGCGATCGACGGTGGTTACGATGGAGATTTAGAAGACACTAACTAAACCACACCTACATATGCAAACTAAGTGTTATTTTTGTGCTCAAATTGCATATAAATGAAATACTAGCAAATATAATTATTCCTCCCAAATTAATCACTATACAAAGCATTGCAAGAGCTAATCTAGCAATGAGAGTTGAAAGGACAAAGTTGCTAACCTTTGTGATCATTTAAATGGATGGGGGCCTTCAAATCTTGACAAATTTTGGGCAAAATTTGTGAGGAGCTCGAGAAGAGAGGGGGAAGAACAGAGGAAGTGAGGGAAAAGGGGAAGAATAGAGTGGCTCGGGGGGATGAAGGGTTTATGTACGTCGACCTTTAGTACCGGTTCGTGCCACGAACCGGTACTAAAGGTGCTGGACGGGCCCCAGACTGACAACACCCTGCCACCACCCTCTTTAGTACCGGTTCGTGGCACGAACCGGTACTATAGGTTCGCCACGAACCGGTACTAATGAGAACGGCCGGCTAGCTGTTGGAACCGGCACTATTGGACACATTAGTGTCGGCTCAAAATCAAACCGGCACTAATGTGTCTCATATTAGGTCCTTTTTCTACTAGTGGTCGTACTGGGGATAGTCCTACATGCTGGCCAATCCCCTCCTTTTATTCCTGAACTCGTTGCAAATGATTGTAATCCTTTGATCTTGGAATAAATACTCTATGTTTCCTCGCAAAAAAAACCCCAAAGGTGGTATGCATTATTTTGCCTTTTTACAAGGCATTTTTCGTTACTGCCACTAACATTAATAAAAATATATTTCTTTTGGAACTAACGGTTAATACTCATGTTACGAATATCTATTTGTTTAATATAAACTAGATGCCATTAACAAAATACCAAGATGACACTTCCTCTATTGTTGTGGCATGGTAAACTACACAATGTAATCTTGGCGAGTTCTTTTGGACACCCAACAAATTGTTTCTCGTCGGTTTTTCCTCGTTCAGTCGTTAATGTTATTTTGTATAAAACAAAATGCTTTTCTATCTCGCTTAAAAACATTAACAAGGACTCAAGCGACTGATGAGAAGATGAAGACTCGAACTACCCAAAATGGACAAAACAAATTGTGTTTATATTGTTCTATGCGGGAGGGGGGAGCTTACTCTGTTGCAGTCTTACCAGGAAAAAAATAGCCACATTCGTCAAATTGAAAACATAATGTAGGAAATTTTGTAACCACAACAAACTACAAGCCAAGACTTCGGACAAGATTCATCTACGCGGTGCACCCACCAGGCTAACGTTCTAAAAAAAGATTTTGAAAAAAGACAATATAATGAAAAAACAGGCTACAAAATAAAAAGCTGAAGACACCATGTCGGCGTGCTCGGGCTCTACCTTGATAGCTTTAGGCTAACCTCTCCCGCCTTTCTATATAAAAATGACCCAAAGGCAAATATAAGATGTCGACGATGACACGACCACACAGACACGTCGCCGCAACAACAGCTAGCGGCAGTATGTATTATTGTAACTTTCGTGTGGGCCAATATTTATTAGTGCTACTAACATTATTTTTTTAAACTAACTACTAAGACTCGTGTCATGAATCTCTATTTATTTAGTATAAACAAGGTGCCATTAACAAAATAACAAGATTAAGACTCATCGTAGCATCGTAAGCTACATACAATATAATCTTGCCGAGTTCTTCGGGGTACCTAACAAACTATTTGTCGCTGGTTTTTTTCATTCGCTCAATATTATTATTTTGTATAGAACAAAACGCTTTCCAGGTCTCGCTTTAAAACATTAATAAGGACTCAAAAATCCGCTAAGAAGACCAAGACTCGAACTGCGAAAATAGGAAAAGAAAAATGATGTTTATAATCTTCTATGACGGGAGGGAGGGAAGCTTACTCTGTTGCGCTTTTACCAGGAAAAAATAGTGAGATGAACCAAATTGACTTGTCATAGGAAAGTTTGTAAGCACAAACTATACTAGACAAACATCGAACAAGATTCATTGACTCCACGAGCCAGGCTAACCTCTCCCACCTTTCTATATAAAAGTGACCCAAAGGCAAATACAAGATGTCGATGATGACACGACCACACAGACACGTCGCCGCAACGACAACTAGAGGCAGTATGTATTATTGTACCTTTCGTGTGGGCCAATATTTATTAGTGCTACTAACATTAATATTTTTTAAACTAACTACTAAGACTCATGTTATGAATCTCTATTTGTTTAGTATAAACAAGGTGCCATTAACAAAATAAAAAGATAAGACTCATCGAAGCATCGGAAGGTACATACAATGTAAACTTGCCGAGTTCTTTGGGACACCTAACAAACTATTTGTCGCTGGTTTTCTTCGTTCGCTCAATATTATTATTTTGTATAGAACAAAACGCTTTCCAGGTCTCGCTTTAAAACATTAACAAGGACTCAAAAAGCCGCTAAGAAGACCAACACTCGAACTGCGAAAATAGGAAAACTAAAGTGATGTTTATAATCTTCTATAGTGAGATGAACCAAATTGACTTGTCATAGGAAAGTTTGTAAGCACAAACTATACTAGACAAACATCGAACAAGATTCATTGACTCCACGAGCCAGGCTAACCTCTCCCACCTTTCTATATAAAAGTGACCCAAAGGCAAATACAAGATGTCGATGATGACACGACCACACAGACACGTCGCCGCAACGACAACTAGAGGCAGTATGTATTATTGTACCTTTCGTGTGGGCCAATATTTATTAGTGCTACTAACATTAATATTTTTTAAACTAACTACTAAGACTCATGTTATGAATCTCTATGTGTTTAGTATAAACAAGGTGCCATTAACAAAATAAAAAGATAAGACTCATCGAAGCATCGGAAGGTACATACAATGTAAACTTGCCGAGTTCTTTGGGACACCTAACAAACTATTTGTCGCTGGTTTTCTTCGTTCGCTCAATATTATTATTTTGTATAGAACAAAACGCTTTCCAGGTCTCGCTTTAAAACATTAACAAGGACTCAAAAATCCGCTAAGAAGACCAAGACTCGAACTGCGAAAATAGGAAAAGAAAAATGATGTTTATAATCTTCTATGACGGGAGGGAGGGAAGCTTACTCTGTTGCGCTTTTACCAGGAAAAAATAGTGAGATGAACCAAATTGACTTGTCATAGGAAAGTTTGTAAGCACAAACTATACTAGACAAACATCGAACAAGATTCATTGACTCCACGAGCCAGGCTAACCTCTCCCACCTTTCTATATAAAAGTGACCCAAAGGCAAATACAAGATGTCGATGATGACACGACCACACAGACACGTCGCCGCAACGACAACTAGAGGCAGTATGTATTATTGTACCTTTCGTGTGGGCCAATATTTATTAGTGCTACTAACATTAATATTTTTTAAACTAACTACTAAGACTCATGTTATGAATCTCTATTTGTTTAGTATAAACAAGGTGCCATTAACAAAATAAAAAGATAAGACTCATCGAAGCATCGGAAGGTACATACAATGTAAACTTGCCGAGTTCTTTGGGACACCTAACAAACTATTTGTCGCTGGTTTTCTTCGTTCGCTCAATATTATTATTTTGTATAGAACAAAACGCTTTTCAGGTCTCGCTTTAAAACATTAACAAGGACTCAAAAAGCCGCTAAGAAGACCAACACTCGAACTGCGAAAATAGGAAAACTAAAGTGATGTTTATAATCTTCTATGACGGGAGGGAGGGATGCTTACTCTGTTGCGTTTTTACCAGAAAAAAATAGTGATATTAACCAAATTGACTTATCATAGGAAATTTTGTAAGCACAAACTATATACTAGACAAAAATCGAACAAGATTCATTGCACTCCACACCAGCCAGGATAGCCTTCTAAAAAAACAAGACATACCATAAAAAAAAAGCTGAACACACCATGTCGGTGTGCTAATAGAGGTTGTGATGAGAGTCACAACCCAGGAATCATTTATCAGTGATTGTAATTTTTTGTTGATAGCTTACCAAGCTGACCACTTGGTGTCAATTGCACTAACAATCAACATTATAAACATCTGTAAAGAAGTTTGCAAAAGCGGTATGGGACTAATCAGTAAGACCTGGGTCCGAAATTCTTAGCTAGTAGTCGCGTTAGTTGGGCCGGCCAGGCGAGCACGCTGGGCCTTAACCCAGTAACATGACAGACAATTACTTCCCATGCGGGTGACTTAGGCCGTTGGATCTGCTACCATATCTATCGTGCGTTGCTGCTGCCCATTCGATGTTCGTTAGCAGTGAATTTGAGAGATTAGCTAGTCCAGAAAGGATTCCAATTTTTTTTTTGTTTTGAGCAGTTAGATTCCAGATGATTGACGAGCTTCCGTACGCTGCTCGGGCGGGCATGCACGTGCAGCATGGCGGTGAGCGAGGTGCTCTTCTTTGTTGGGTTCCAGTCCACCGGCCCGACTGTGGCCTGCGCAATCGGCAACATCGTCCAGGCCATCACCTTCGCCATAGCCGCCGCGCTGAGGATGGAGGCGGTGCGGCTCGGGACAGTCGCCGGGAAGGCCAAGGTGGCTGGCACGCTCGTCTGCGTCGGCGGCTCCATGATCATGCCCTTGTACAAGGGCCCGCTCCTCAAGGTCCAGGCCTCCCCTGTCAACTGGCGCTACGCGGAGCACGCCGCCATCGCCGCCACGGAGGTGCCACCGGCCAGTACTGTCCTCGGCGACGCCCTCGTCATCCTCAGCACCGCCGCCTGGGCCGCCTGGCTCGTCATGCAGGTATGCGTCTAGATCGAGCCGAACATTGAATTCTTTGTCAGTATGTGATATGATGATCCATTGACTACTAAATTTGTTTTGCAAAACAAGGCGTCGGATGATTTCTCGGCGCCATACACCAGCACGACCATCATGTCCCTCACAGTATCGCTTGAGTACGCCGGCGTCAGCGCCGCCGTGGACCGGAGCAGGCTGGTAACCTTGGGCTCGGAATCAGGCTGTACACCGTGCTCTATATGGTAATTACTACGCTGATCATCATCTCACTCACCAAGTCACCATTTAGTGGCGGGGCGTAACAAGAACATGCATCTTTAGGGGATCGTGGGCTGGGGTGTCACGTTCGCAATGATGACGTGGTGCATCCAGGCGCGCGGCCCGCTCTTCGTCGTCGTCGTTCTCCGGTGGTGCTCGTCGTCGTCGCCGTTCTCCGGTGGGCTGTCCTCGACGAGCAGCTGCACGTCGGAAGGTACGTTCCTTCATCCTGACGGCATTGTTCAGCATTTCTTCTTCTGAGAGTCCTGACATTTTTTCTCTTTTGTCGCTGCAATGCTATTGGGTCTGCTCTCATTGTTGGCGGGCTGTACATGGTGCTGTGGGGCAAGGGGAGTGAGATGAGCAGACCGGCGGCCCTAGTTGACGTCAAAAGTGAAGCGAAGATCACCGCCAAGGGCCCGGAGCCGAAGAGTGACACGGCCAATTCCTCCTCCTTGCCGGTTTGATATAGTAGGCTGTTATTCCAATTGGGAGCTGATGTACCACTTCCACACATTCATTGCGTGATTAATGAAATACAAATCATACATTGCGTGATCAGGTGCGAGTTGCAGGTAGTCATCGCTCATTGTCATCCGAATAGAAACCATCAGTTAATGCCAAGATCATTATATTACCAAGACATTTTCCATCAAGGGGTCGCTGCCCCAGCTTGTCCGTCCCGAGCGTGACGGTTAGGGTCTGGGTGTTTGGCGATTGCGAGGCGATCTCGCCCGTCGTCTCCCTTGCGCCGTCGCTAGGGTTTTGTCCTCGTGGATTCTCAAGCGCCCTCGGCCTCGATCTCTGGGCCGGGACAGGAGAGGGATCTCCCCCGTCGTGTAACCTTTGAACCCATCCACCATAAGCCTTCTAGGTGAACCAGGGCACCTGGTCGTAAAACACCAAACCCTAGTCAATCTGGTTTCCCTCGTTTCGGGTGAGCGTGATCTGGAAGCGGAGGATGGAGGGAGTGGAGGGGAAGTTGAAGAAGATGAACCTGTCGGACGCAGAAAGGAAGGGGGTGAAGATCGGGTGGAGGAAGGCGATGCAGAAACAGCAGGAAGGGGCGGCTTTCAAGGCGGTCGGGAAACTAATCTCGGACAAACCGGGGTATGCTGCCGGAATGGAGACGGCGTTGGGGAGAGCCTGGTGCCCCATGAGCAGGCTCGAAGCAAAGGAGATTGGGGGGGGGGAATAGATTCTTATTTGTGTTCCAACAGGAGGCGGGGAAGAGGAAGGCGGTTGAGAATGGCCCATGGACCTTCGACAAGGATCTGCTCGTGATCGAGGATTTTGATCCAGCCAAAAACATTGATGAATATCGCTTCGAGAAGGTACCAATCTGGGTACGCATCTACAATGTTCCCCTTGGCATGATGTGCAAGGAACTGGCAGAAGAGATGGGGGAGCATATTGGAGACCTGGTCGAAGTGGATGCGGGAGAAGATGGAACGGCCATAGGTCAGGCGCTCAGGGTGAAGGTTAGGATTAGGGTCGATGAGCCATTGATGAGGGGCATGTTCCTGGATGATGAAGAAGATGGTGATGGGGATACAATTGTGAAGGAGCATGGTAAGAGAAAGGAGGAGGAGGAAAAGAACTAGTGCCATTTTTAATACGAGTACCTACCGGACTTCTGCTTCACGTGTGGAATTATGGGTCACACTGACCGAGAATGCAAGAAGAAATTGAAGAAGGGGGAGGAAGCACAGTATGGACGCTGGATGCGGTATGTACCAGATGGCAATCCTAACCTAGGAGAGCGAAGAAGGGGTGGAGGACAGTTTGGGGCTGGCTTCACAAGAAGGAGGTACGGTGGGTCAAGCAATGGAAGCAAGTCGGGGAGTGACGGGCCGTCCTGGAGGAGGGAGGGGCTAGTATCTGCAGGTGGTAAGGAGAAGGGTAGAAGTGAGACTGAAGGTGAAGTAACAAGCCCTCTAAAGCTGCAGCAGGCACCGGAGGATGAGAAAGAAAGGGAATCGGATGGGAGAGCAAAAAAAGCCTTATTCACTAGGGGAGATAGGAGAGAGGCGCTACCATATCAGAAGGATGGAGTCACTAAAGGTGGGGTACCGGAGGAGGCAGGCCCGGTTGATACAGTACCGAAGGGGAATGGTGAAAAGGAGGGGGTTGAGCTACGGGATGCCGGGAAGGAAGCAGAAGCAGGAGGTGCGGGTGTGGAGCTGAACCCTACAGAGAAGGAGAGGGTGAAGGGAAAGGGCGGGAAATTCAAAAGGATCCCTAGAGAGGAAAATAATAAGGGGGCGCAAGGGGTAAGCCTGGAGAAGAAAAGAGGGGCCGATGCTATGGAAGTGGAGGAGGGTGGAAACCCAAAGAAGAGCCGTGGGGATGGAGTACAAGATGTGAGGAAGGCAGGGCAGGATAACAATGACGCGGGGCTGTCGGAACAGCCCTGCGCGAACCAATGAGGCTAATCTGCTGGAATTGCCGGGGGTTGGGGAACGACCCGGCAATTCAGGGTCTTCTGGAACTCCATAAGAGGGAGGACCCCGATGTTCTTTTCTTGTCGGAAACAAGGATGGAGCAACGGAGACTTAAATGGTTAATATGGAAGATGAACATGACGTGCATGGTAGCGAAGGGCAGCGAGGGCCGAGGAGGGGGTTTGGCTTTGTTCTGGAAGAAGGAAATGGACTTGCGGGTGGTAGGATTCCTGTCAAAATATCACATTGATGCTGAGATTACAGAAGAGGATCGGTTCAAGTGGAGGTTTACGGGGATATATGGGGAGCCGAAGATGGAAGAGAAAGGAAGAACCTGGAAGCTGATGAGAACCCTGAAAAACCAAAACAATATTCCATGGTTGTGTGGGGGAGATTTTAATGAGCTGTCACATGCCTGGGAGAAAGAGGGGGGGTGTGCCGAGGAGCCAACGATGTATGGATAACTTTAAGGAGGCGCTGGAATATTGCGAGCTTGGCTATTTGGGGTTTGCTGGTGATACTTTCACGTGGAGGAATAACAGTCATACAGCAGAGCAATACATTAAGGAAAGGCTAGATCGCACAGTCGCTACACAAGGCTGGTGCGCCCAGATTCCCTGCTTATCGGGTCGTCAATGGTGACCCACGCCATTCGGACCACCGACCTGTCATCATCGATACTGCAGGTGCAGCAGAGGTCAGAAGGGAGGCAAACTGTACTCATAATCCACGGTTTGAGGCGAGGTGGTTGGAAGAGGAAGGATGCAAGGAGCTGGTGAAGATGGCGTGGGAGAAGGAGACGGCACCCGAAGGTAAAAAGGTAGCAGGGGCAGTTAAAGGAGTTATGAGGGAGTTGGTTGACTGGAGCAAAAATGTTTTGGGCGACTTGGAGAAACGCATAGATCGGCTAAAAAAGGATCTGGAAAAGGAGAGAAGGAAGGATATTAGTCCAAAACAAGTGAGGCGTGAGCAGATGCTGCGGTTCAAATTAAGCCGCTTGGAGGACCAGCTGGAAACATACTGGAAGCAAAGGGCCCATGTGAATTGGATGCAGGGAGGCGACCGCAACACGAAATTTTTCCACGATGCCGCCTCTGAAAGGAGAAGGAGCAATAGAATTAAGAGATTAAGAAGGGAGGATGGGAGAGTAGTGGATAAGGAGGAGGAGATGAAGGAAGTGGTCACTAACTATTTTATGAACCTGTTTACTTCCCATGCAGGTGCCCTACAGGAGGAATTGTTGGCTTGTGTTCATCCCAGAGTCACACCTGCCATGAACGATCTATTAATGAAAGAGTACACCCGTGAGGAAGTGTTTGAGGCTCTACAAAGCATTGGTGACCTCAAGGCCCCCGGACCAGACGGGATGCCATCCATCTTCTACAAGAAATGCTGGGAAGTTGTGGGAGACAAAATTGTGGAAGAAGTTCTGGCTGTTTTGCGTGGAGGACCAATGCCGGAGGGTTGGAATGAGACTTGTGTTGTGTTAATCCCCAAGACAAAAAACCCGGAGAGTATGAAAGATCTTCGTCCAATCAGCTTATGTAACATGGTGTACAAGCTAATTTCAAAGGTTCTTGCAAACCGCCTCAAACGAATCCTACCTGATGTGATCTCACCTAACCAGAGTGCCTTTGTTCCGGGATGTTTAATTACGGACAACATTCTCTTAGCCTATGAATGCACACACTACATGAAGAATAGAAGAAAGAGGAAGGAGGGATATGCGGCTGTCAAACTGGACATGAGTAAGGCCTATGATCGCGTGGAATGGCACTACCTAGAGAAGATGATGAGGAAAATGGGGTTTCATCAGCAATGGATCGACAGGATAATGTTGTGTGTGACCTCAGTCTCCTACAAAGTCAAGATTAATGGAGAGTGCACGGACACGATAATACCGCAGCGAGGGTTCAGACAAGGAGATCCACTCTCTCCGTACTTGTTCCTCATTTGTGCGGAGGGCTTCTCTGCATTACTCAACGCGGCAGAGGTCGAGGGATCCTTGAGGGGAATTCGTATTTGCAATGCTGCACTGAGATTCAACCATCTATTATTTGCGGATGATTCACTAGTGCTCATTAAAGCTTCAAGTGAAAGCGCTATGTCTCTGCAAAATGTGCTACAACTTTATGAGGTTTGCTCAAGGCAGGTTGTGAACTATGATAAATCCTCGGTTATGTTCAACAAGCTAGACAGAATCAGAAGAGAGAAGTTCTGGAGAGGTTGAATATCCGGGCTGAAGCCAAGTTGGAGAGATATCTCGGTCTCCCAGTATATGTGGGCCAAGCCCGAAAACAAGTTTTTGAATATCTAAAAGACCGAATCTGGCAAAAGATACAAGGATGGAAGGAGAGGTTACTGTCTAAGATGGGGAAAGATTTCTTGATTAAAGCGTGTGCTCAAGTGATACCGACCTTTGCGATGTCTTGTTTTGACCTGACGAAATCTCTTTGCGAGGAGATTGGAGCCATGATATGCCGTTTCTGGTGGGCAAAGCAGGAAAAGGCCTCAACCATGCATTGGCCTCAGCTGGGAACTTCTCACCAAGCCAAAGAAGGATGGGGGGATGGGCTTCCGGGACATTTATGGCTTCAATATTGCTATGCTGGCACGCCAAGCTTGGCGCATCCTAACTACCCCGGAGTCACTCTGTGCCAGAGTTCTGAAAGCTAGATACTTCCCTCACACTTCCATCCTTGAGGTGACGGCACATCCGAGGATCTCATACACATGGAGAAGCATTTTAAAGGGGGTGGGGCTGCTCAGGGATGGCCTGGTCTATAGAGTGGGGGATGGTAGCTCAATCAGCATATGGACAGACCCATGGCTGAATCGGGAAGGGCAAAGGATGCCAAAAACTCCTCGGGGAAACTGCCTCCTAACTAAAGTGAGTGAGCTTGTTGACCCTGACACACACACTTGGGATGAGGACCTGATAAAAGACATTTTCCGGGAGGACGACGCCACAGTTATACTAGCAACCCCAATCCGGGAGGATTCTGAGGACTTCTATGCATGGTTCCATGACAGTAAAGGTCAGTTCAGTAAAATCGGCCTACAAGCTCTATGTGCAGGAGCGGGACTTAGTTCGACCGGGGGCCTCTGAACCTACTCACTATGGATGGGAATGGAAAGATATCTGGTCTTTACCCTGTCAGCCAAAAATCCAACATTTCCTGTGGCGCTTTGCACATAACAGTCTCCCTTCGAAGTGCAGCATCAAGCGGCGAGGAGTTGAATGCGAAACCCTATGCGTGTGCTGCAAGAGGCTTGATGAGGACGGGGCACACTTGTTCCTGCGACGCAAACTGGTCAGGCAGGTATGGAGAGCGCTTCAACTCAAACATGTCAGGGAGCGACTGTGTGCATGCAGGGGGGCCATGGAAGTGATGCATGAAACGCTTTGGCTACCGGAGGATAAAACACTGCTTGTTGCGTGCCTACTGTGGAGATGGTGGACCTGGCGCAACAAAGTTAATGCATGCGATAAAAATATCCCCCTGGAGCGTCTACCTGCCGAGATCAGCCAGTGGGCCTCGGAGTCGCTGCACCTATGCCGTCAGTCCCGGAGTGTGCATGCAGAACAATCAGTGCAGGTGTGGGTGCGGCCCGAGGAGGATATCCTAAAAATCAATTGCGACGGTGCCTATTCCGCAAGACAAGGCACTGGTGGCTGGGGTTTCGTAGTCCGAGACCATGTGGGGGATGTTAGAGGCTCTGGAGCAGGCCAACTGAAGCACGTGGCGTCAGCATTGCAAGCTGAAGCAGAGGCATGTGCGGCGGCTCTCGAGGCAGCTTCCGCTTGGGGTATGAAGTGTGTCCAGGTCGACTTAGATAGCAAAGAACTGGTGAAGGCACTGAACAGCACGGACTCGGACCTAGCAGCCGAAGGTCTCCTCTTCAGAGATATACGGCAGTTTGCCCAACTGAACTTTAGCCAGTTTTCTTTCTCCTTTGCCCCAAGGGGTTGTAATGCATTAGCTCATGTTGTTGCTGCGTTTGGTGCAAAGAGCCTGGTTGCTCGGGGTTTATGGCCTGAAGGCCTCCCAGACATTGTAAGTGTTCGAAGGGCCAGCGAACTGGCTGGACCTGGGTAATGTATGGAATCTCAGTGTTCCATTTCAAAGAAAAGACAGTATACATCAATTCTAAAAAAAGG
>NC_057813.1:660745091-660748855 GCF_018294505.1 Triticum aestivum | reverse complement strand
AGTATGATTTACAATGTTTTGGTCATGTACAGTACTTGAAAAATCTTAGCTTGAAGACATAGTTGCAAGTTAGTAATACCAATGTAAGGACATCTCTAGCCAATCCCTCAAAATCGGTTGAGGGAGTAAATTTTTTGTTTTGAGGAGTTAAATGGGACCTAGCCAAACACCTATCTGGTTTAACTCCTCAATAACTTTACTCCTCGCATTGGCCGCCTCTTAAATTTACTCAGCCGCAGCTAAGTCTGAGGATAAAATTTCCCCTCCCCCTCACCGCATCAATGCCAGTACCGTCCAAATCAACCGCGCACCCACCCCCCTCTAGCACACATATTCGACCGGAGCCGGACTAGCCTCTCCTGAAATGGTTGGATCTAGCCGCCAGAGGTCATTGCAACCGATTAAAAGCGCGGATCCGCTCCGCGGCACACAGCCAACCTGAGCATGTGGAGTGCACCACCCTCACACTCCCTCCACAATCTACTACCGCTGCCGCCGAAGAGGAAGTACCCAGGCATGCGGTGGTGGTGGTGGGGCATTGGTTTCGGAAAAAGGATTGAGACACTAGTCGTCCGTACTAGCTTGGCTTTTCCAATGGGCGGAGCTGGCGGCGACGGCCTATGACTTGAAGGCGGTGAGCCTCTACATAAGTAGCCACAAGGTGCTAGAGGTCATCGCCATTGACCCCCAAGTGGTCTCCCCCCTCGAGGTGTGGGAGAATTAGGTGGCCCTCGAGTGGCCGAGGTCTGTCAGAATCATTCAGAGGTCGTCGCCGAGGAGTGCCAACACCTCGAGCTGCACAAGAAGTGAGCTACTCACGAGGCTGGGCCTTCCATTTCGGCAATCATTGACCTTTGCTCCAGCGACCTCGACTTCGGGTCCAGCAACAACGACAACTTTGACGGCTCCGACCACAATGTGAATTGGGACGAGCTCATGAACCAGGATGGTTATCTTTGTTTTAGTTTTTATTTCCTTTGAAACAATTAGTTTATGCAATGTAGTTTAATTTCGTGTTATGCAATGTAGTTTGAACCGAAACATGTGTTCGAATAGACTAATTTCAGTTTTTGTTTGAATGAAATTGTGTGAAAAAAGTTGGGGACGTTTAAGATTTAAGCTAGGTACCACACTTCTTTAACTCCTGACAATATAAGGCTTTAAAGTTCGAGGAAGCATATGAGAGGCTAAATTTTAAAAGATTGGCTAGAGATGTTCTAAATATTTGTACAAATGCAGATAATAATAAGTATTAGAAAATTAAAAAATTGTATGCAACTATAGTATTTCGTAACACAGAAAAGAATAATTAGAAAAAAAAGTACTTTACTTTCTATTCCTCCTATTGTGGATGTCCTTCTAGACCATCTCAATAAGTGGACATGTCCTTTGCTGAGACTGCAACATGGCCCCAGAGGCATCTGTTATGGGCTAATTTTTCCCAGCAAGGATGCGATGGGATGGTTCTAAAATAAGATGGAAACAACCATGGTTTATTTTTCACCACGAATCCCACATTCCCATTGTTCCAGGCGTTACAGTTAGGAGACCAGTGGCGGTTAAGAATGATACGTAGCCCAATTCAAAATAGATACATAATATTTTTTTAAATGTAAAATTCGTACACTATATAGTACTCCCTCCGTCCCAAAATAATTTTATGAACTTTGTACTAGCTCTAGTACAAATTTGTACTAAGCTCAAGACACTTATTTTGTACAAAGTTGAGACATTTATTTTGGAACGAAGGGAGTAGTATATATTAGGAATATTGAAGGAACACGCAGTATGCTACCCTAGTGCCAAATAAAATTTTTCTACCGCGCACCCAAGATGATGCTGCTAGAAATAGATTACAAGATTGGATTTACCAATAGACGCGCAGTCACCGCAGCGGAAGTAGAGTTGGTGATGCATGTAGTCGAAATATCGGCACGTCTCCTCCTCGCGTTGCTTATGTCCGGCAAACAGCGAAGACCCACTAACAGTGATTTCCCGAGAACGGCACCTCGCGGTTCTCTCGAACGGTTCATCCAAGCATCGCCAATGCGATGCCTCCAAGGTATCCACATGTACTGGGAGCTGCATCGAGCGGCAGACTGCTAGGTGCGGTCACGTGGCATGGGCGTGGGGAGTGACGGCGGCTATCCATGGTGGGAAAAGATTAACCCTAAATGGTGCACCCACTCCCTTTTATATAGACCTCCGAGGTGGGCTCAACACTTGAGCTCACTAGGAATCCACATCCATTTTCCACTCGGATCCAATCCAAATGGGCTGCATCCCCTTAAGTGTGCGACCCTATAGGTTCATGGACACGACCAGAGTCGATAGTTGATAGCGGCTCCTAGCAGAACGTGCCAACTCCAATGTGTGCGTAAAGTCGTTTCACGAACCTTGACAATGTGTCATATGCAACATTCCTTTTGCCGCATGATATTTGTTGTCGAGTTCATGGACACTATTCTCGAAACCGTGATACAGATTCCCGAACTGGGTAAACACTGAACCCAAGTCGCATGGTCATGCTTTCCGAATCTGATCACTCGAGAGGGCCCAGAGAATATCTCTCCAAATAGGAGGGTCAAATCCCATCTTGGTCAGCCATGTCTCGCGGCATGTCTCACGACTCATCCGAAAGCTACCTTTGTAACTACCCAGTTACGGAGTAGCATTTGATAGACCCTAAGTGAGTCGATCCTCATCCCGAGAACATGCGAGGACCTCAGGTCTAGGACATGGTATAGACATTGTACTTGAGACTAAATGATGACTATATCTTGCTGCGTCTCAGAGTGGGTCTGTTCGACTCGGTGATCTCCATCCCCGAGCCCATACTATTGGTTTAGTATCTCCATGCACATGACTTGTGAATAGTCATCAACCGAGCCGTATACTAGTCAAGAATATGTGTCCGCATAACCTTATCAACTAGGGACCATTAGAACAATCATCATACAATACATAGTTCCACAAACAAGTTACATACTTATTGATACATATCATTGATGATGCTCAAGGACAATACAAAAGACTCATGAATACATAGGGAAATATCATCATCACATGATTGCCTCTAGGGCATATCTTCAACAAATATGTATGCCATCACAAATGATTTTTGGCCCTAAGTCGTAATGAAGATGCACATCTAAAAGCCCTACAATAAAAGGCCCAGGTCACTTAGGCATCCCCGCTCGCGATTCAAATTAAACTTACCTCTTCGGGTTGCTCACACTCAGTCGTTCATCCCCTCGCTTTCCCCTTCCATCCCCACTCCTACTCCAAACTATGTTTCTCGAACTTCTCTCATGACTACCCCTTCCTTCCCCGGTTAGCTCACAAGATGCCTAGACAGCCCCGTGCCAATAAGAAAAGGAGAGGATGGCGTCCCTAACATCAAGCTCGCCGGTCAACTTCAGGCACCCCGAGCTTGGTTGGTGTGCTTTGACTTCACATCAGCTCAGCCTTATTATCCCTAGGACCATAGTCTAACTTGAGCTCATGTTGATTGTTGTAGCACGTGGGCTTGCTCGAATCTTGGCACCGTAATTGTCATTTTTTAGAAAAGGAGGATTACCCCCGGCCTCTGCATCTGGGCGATGCATGCAGCCATTTTATTAATTATTCTTAGATACCTTACAAAGCATTACATCAGTAAGTCTGAAGCCACCATCTAGGTGACAATTGTCGCTACTACTATCCCCTTGATGCAGGGGCGCCGAATGTCCGAGCCTAATACCAAACAAACATCAGAGCACAAC
>NC_057813.1:660742953-660744754 GCF_018294505.1 Triticum aestivum | reverse complement strand
TTCTGTGACCTTGTGAACTTATGCATAGGGGTTGGCACACGTTTTCATCTTGACTCTCCGGTAGAAACTTTGGGGCACTCTTTGAAGTTCTTTGTGTTGGTTGAATAGATGAATCTGAGATTGTGTGATGCATATCGTATAATCATGCCCGCGGATCCTTGAGGTGACATTGGAGTATCTTGGTGACATTAGGGTTTTGGTTGATTTGTGTCTTAAGGTGTTATTCTAGTACGAACTCTATGATAGATCGAATGGAAAGAATAGCTTCGTGTTATTTTCCTACGGACTCTTGAATAGATTGATCAGAAAGGATAACTTTGAGGTGGTTTCGTACCCTACAATAATCTCTTTGTTTGTTCTCCGCTATTAGTGACTTTGGAGTGACTCTTTGTTGCATGTTGAGGGATAGTTATATGATCTAATTATGTTATTATTGTTGAGAGAACTTGCACTAGTGAAAGTATGAACCTTATGCCTTGTTTCCTAGCATTGCAATACCGTTTACGCTCACTTTTATCATTAGTTACCTTGCTGTGTTTATATTTTCAGATTACAAATACTCATATCTACCATCCATATTGCACTTGTATCACCATCTCTTCTCCGAACTAGTGCACCTATACATTTACCATTGTATTGGGTGTGTTGGGGACACAAGAGACTCTTTGTTATTTGGTTCTAGGGTTGTTTGAGAGAGACCATCTTCATCCTACGCCTCCCATGGATTGATAAATCTTAGGTCATCCACTTGAGGAAAATTTGCTACTGTCCTACAAACACTACTAGAAAAAGGGCTATAGATGGGATTGACACTAATGGCGTACTAGAGAGTAGGTGCGCCATTAGTATATACTAATGATGCACCACCTTCTGATACGCCATTAGAGTTGAAACTACTAATGGCGCACCAGGCAAAGAGTGCGCCATTAGTATCAATTTTTTTTTGAACTAGCGCGCCTGTCAAACATACTAATGGCGCATCCAGATAAAATGCGCCATTAGTACTTGTAACTACTAATGGCACACCGGGAAAAGGGTGCGCCATTAGTACCAAATTTTTTTTGAACTAGTGCGCCTGTCCAAACATACTAATGGCGCATCCGGACGTAGTGCGCCATTAGTAGTTGTAACTACTAATGGCGAACGGTGCAAAGGGTGCGCCATTAGTATTAAATCTTTTTTTAACTAGTGCGCCTGTCCAAACATACTAATGGCGCATCAGGATAAAGTGCGCCATTAGTAGTTTAATCTAGTAATGGCGCACTGCGGATCAGTGCGCCATTAGTATTTTTTTTGCAAAACTACTAATGGCGCACTGCCAGAAGGTGCGCCATTAGTTACCTGGATTACTAATGGCGCATTTAGTGCTGGTGCGCCATTAGTAAGTGGGCAGCAACAAGATATTTTAGACAGCCCTCTCCTACCCACACTCACTTTCTCCCCACTTCATTCTCTCCACCTCCTCCTTGTCTCGGGTGCCTCCTCTTTTTCACCTCATTTCCACCATAGATTCATTCAAATTAAGTGGTTAAATTACCTTGTTTTAATAGGTAAGTAAGGGGGGAAGCTATATTTATGTTGTTCTCCCTACAGCAATGTGCACATGCACTTTTTACGGCCTAGCTAGATCTATGTATGTTCGTGGTGTTGCATATGTTTGTGGTGCTGCAAATGTGTTTGTGTTTGGAGGTGTACCGATATTTGAAATGCGATAGTTGCCAATATTTTGCCGGAATGTTGATTCATTTCCGTTTCGGCGAGAATTTTGGCATTAAGCATTCTTTTTGGTCCTATTTTTAGG
>NC_057813.1:660740647-660742943 GCF_018294505.1 Triticum aestivum | reverse complement strand
TAACATCTAATACCGGATGCCCCATCCCAGCCACATGCCGGGAATGGGTCACACACCGGTCCGGTCCATTCACCGAGGCTACCGTCGCCGTTATCCACCTAACCATCTTCAGAGCAGGTACTGACGGAAAGACCTTGCGTGGTCAGGTGTCGACGTCACCATGGCGCCAAACAGCGCCACCGCCCTGCGTGAGGGCATCAAGCCATGTCCAGCGCCGAGACCTCGCTCCTCCATGCCGACGAGACCTGCCGTCGTCGACGCGAGAGAAGGCACGCCACAACACCCCACGCCTCTTCCATCCGGCGCCGCTCCACAAACGATGCCCCCAAGAGGGAGCACGAGCTCTGATACGTCTCCAACGTATCTATAATTTTTGATTGTTCCATGCTATTATATTACCTGTTTTGGATGTTTATTGGATTTATTATACACTTTTATATTTTTTTTGGGACTAACCTATTAACCGGAGGCCAACCCATTTTGCTATTTTTTTTTCCTATTTTAGTGTTTTAAAGAAAAGGAATATCAAACGGAGTCCAAATGGACTGAAACCTTCGCGAGAGGTATTTTTGGAACGGAAGAAATACAGGAGACTTGGAGTAGACGTCAGGGAAGCTTTGAGGTGGCCACGAGGTTCAGGGGCGCGTCCTACCCCCTGGTCGCGCCCCCACCCTCACGGGCCCCTCGTGGCTCCCCTGACCGACTTCTTTCACCTATATATGTCCATATACCCTAAAAAAATCGAGGAGCACAATAGATCGGGAGTTCCGCCGCCGCAAGCCTCTATAGCCACCAAAAACCAATCGGGACCCTGTTCCGGCACACTGCCGAAGGGGGATCCCTCACCAATGGCCATCTTCATCATCCCAGCGCTCTCCATGACGAGGAGGGAGTAGTTCACCCTCGGGGCTGAGGGTATGTACCAGTAGCTATGTGTTTGATCTCACTCTCTCATGTTCTTGAGGTGGTACGATCTTGATGTATCGCGAGCTTTGCTATTATAGTTGGATCTTATGATGTTTCTCCCCCTATACTCTCTTGTGATGAACTGAGTTTTCCCTTTGAAGTTAACTTATCGGATTGAGTCTTTAAGGATTTGAGAACACTTGATGTATGTCTTGCCGTGATTATCTGTAGTGATAATGGGATATTCACGTGATCTACTTGATGTTTGTTTTGGTCATCAACTTGCGGGTTCTGTGACCTTGTGAACTTATGCATAGGGGTTGGCACACGTTTTCATCTTGACTCTCCGGTAGAAACTTTGGGGCACTCTTTGAAGTTCTTTGTGTTGGTTGAATAGATGAATCTGAGATTGTGTGATGCATATCGTATAATCATGCCCGCGGATCCTTGAGGTGACATTGGAGTATCTTGGTGACATTAGGGTTTTGGTTGATTTGTGTCTTAAGGTGTTATTCTAGTACGAACTCTATGATAGATCGAATGGAAAGAATAGCTTCGTGTTATTTTCCTACGGACTCTTGAATAGATTGATCAGAAAGGATAACTTTGAGGTGGTTTCGTACCCTACAATAATCTCTTTGTTTGTTCTCCGCTATTAGTGACTTTGGAGTGACTCTTTGTTGCATGTTGAGGGATAGTTATATGATCTAATTATGTTATTATTGTTGAGAGAACTTGCACTAGTGAAAGTATGAACCTTATGCCTTGTTTCCTAGCATTGCAATACCGTTTACGCTCACTTTTATCATTAGTTACCTTGCTGTGTTTATATTTTCAGATTACAAATACTCATATCTACCATCCATATTGCACTTGTATCACCATCTCTTCTCCGAACTAGTGCACCTATACATTTACCATTGTATTGGGTGTGTTGGGGACACAAGAGACTCTTTGTTATTTGGTTCTAGGGTTGTTTGAGAGAGACCATCTTCATCCTACGCCTCCCATGGATTGATAAATCTTAGGTCATCCACTTGAGGAAAATTTGCTACTGTCCTACAAACACTACTAGAAAAAGGGCTATAGATGGGATTGACACTAATGGCGTACTAGAGAGTAGGTGCGCCATTAGTATATACTAATGATGCACCACCTTCTGATACGCCATTAGAGTTGAAACTACTAATGGCGCACCAGGCAAAGAGTGCGCCATTAGTATCAATTTTTTTTTGAACTAGCGCGCCTGTCAAACATACTAATGGCGCATCCAGATAAAATGCGCCATTAGTACTTGTAACTACTAATGGCACACCGGGAAAAGGGTGCGCCATTAGTACCAAATTTTTTTTGAACTAGTGCGCCTGTCCAAACATACTAATGGCGCATC
>NC_057813.1:660738340-660740637 GCF_018294505.1 Triticum aestivum | reverse complement strand
TAACATCTAATACCGGATGCCCCATCCCAGCCACATGCCGGGAATGGGTCACACACCGGTCCGGTCCATTCACCGAGGCTACCGTCGCCGTTATCCACCTAACCATCTTCAGAGCAGGTACTGACGGAAAGACCTTGCGTGGTCAGGTGTCGACGTCACCATGGCGCCAAACAGCGCCACCGCCCTGCGTGAGGGCATCAAGCCATGTCCAGCGCCGAGACCTCGCTCCTCCATGCCGACGAGACCTGCCGTCGTCGACGCGAGAGAAGGCACGCCACAACACCCCACGCCTCTTCCATCCGGCGCCGCTCCACAAACGATGCCCCCAAGAGGGAGCACGAGCTCTGATACGTCTCCAACGTATCTATAATTTTTGATTGTTCCATGCTATTATATTACCTGTTTTGGATGTTTATTGGATTTATTATACACTTTTATATTTTTTTTGGGACTAACCTATTAACCGGAGGCCAACCCATTTTGCTATTTTTTTTTTCCTATTTTAGTGTTTTAAAGAAAAGGAATATCAAACGGAGTCCAAATGGAATGAAACCTTCGCGAGAGGTATTTTTGGAACGGAAGAAATACAGGAGACTTGGAGTAGACGTCAGGGAAGCTTTGAGGTGGCCACGAGGTTCAGGGGCGCGTCCTACCCCCTGGTCGCGCCCCCACCCTCACGGGCCCCTCGTGGCTCCCCTGACCGACTTCTTTCACCTATATATGTCCATATACCCTAAAAAAATCGAGGAGCACAATAGATCGGGAGTTCCGCCGCCGCAAGCCTCTATAGCCACCAAAAACCAATCGGGACCCTGTTCCGGCACACTGCCGAAGGGGGATCCCTCACCAATGGCCATCTTCATCATCCCAGCGCTCTCCATGACGAGGAGGGAGTAGTTCACCCTCGGGGCTGAGGGTATGTACCAGTAGCTATGTGTTTGATCTCACTCTCTCATGTTCTTGAGGTGGTACGATCTTGATGTATCGCGAGCTTTGCTATTATAGTTGGATCTTATGATGTTTCTCCCCCTATACTCTCTTGTGATGAACTGAGTTTTCCCTTTGAAGTTAACTTATCGGATTGAGTCTTTAAGGATTTGAGAACACTTGATGTATGTCTTGCCGTGATTATCTGTGGTGATAATGGGATATTCACGTGATCTACTTGATGTTTGTTTTGGTCATCAACTTGCGGTTTCTGTGACCTTGTGAACTTATGCATAGGGGTTGGCACACGTTTTCATCTTGACTCTCCGGTAGAAACTTTGGGGCACTCTTTGAAGTTCTTTGTGTTGGTTGAATAGATGAATCTGAGATTGTGTGATGCATATCGTATAATCATGCCCGCGGATCCTTGAGGTGACATTGGAGTATCTTGGTGACATTAGGGTTTTGGTTGATTTGTGTCTTAAGGTGTTATTCTAGTACGAACTCTATGATAGATCGAATGGAAAGAATAGCTTCGTGTTATTTTCCTACGGACTCTTGAATAGATTGATCAGAAAGGATAACTTTGAGGTGGTTTCGTACCCTACAATAATCTCTTTGTTTGTTCTCCGCTATTAGTGACTTTGGAGTGACTCTTTGTTGCATGTTGAGGGATAGTTATATGATCTAATTATGTTATTATTGTTGAGAGAACTTGCACTAGTGAAAGTATGAACCTTATGCCTTGTTTCCTAGCATTGCAATACCGTTTACGCTCACTTTTATCATTAGTTACCTTGCTGTGTTTATATTTTCAGATTACAAATACTCATATCTACCATCCATATTGCACTTGTATCACCATCTCTTCTCCGAACTAGTGCACCTATACATTTACCATTGTATTGGGTGTGTTGGGGACACAAGAGACTCTTTGTTATTTGGTTCTAGGGTTGTTTGAGAGAGACCATCTTCATCCTACGCCTCCCATGGATTGATAAATCTTAGGTCATCCACTTGAGGAAAATTTGCTACTGTCCTACAAACACTACTAGAAAAAGGGCTATAGATGGGATTGACACTAATGGCGTACTAGAGAGTAGGTGCGCCATTAGTATATACTAATGATGCACCACCTTCTGATACGCCATTAGAGTTGAAACTACTAATGGCGCACCAGGCAAAGAGTGCGCCATTAGTATCAATTTTTTTTTGAACTAGCGCGCCTGTCAAACATACTAATGGCGCATCCAGATAAAATGCGCCATTAGTACTTGTAACTACTAATGGCACACCGGGAAAAGGGTGCGCCATTAGTACCAAATTTTTTTTGAACTAGTGCGCCTGTCCAAACATACTAATGGCGCATC
>NC_057813.1:660737227-660737852 GCF_018294505.1 Triticum aestivum | reverse complement strand
TTTTTTTAACTAGTGCGCCTGTCCAAACATACTAATGGCGCATCAGGATAAAGTGCGCCATTAGTAGTTTAATCTAGTAATGGCGCACTGCGGATCAGTGCGCCATTAGTATTTTTTTTGCAAAACTACTAATGGCGCACTGCCAGAAGGTGCGCCATTAGTTACCTGGATTACTAATGGCGCATTTAGTGCTGGTGCGCCATTAGTAAGTGGGCAGCAACAAGATATTTTAGACAGCCCTCTCCTACCCACACTCACTTTCTCCCCACTTCATTCTCTCCACCTCCTCCTTGTCTCGGGTGCCTCCTCTTTTTCACCTCATTTCCACCATAGATTCATTCAAATTAAGTGGTTAAATTACCTTGTTTTAATAGGTAAGTAAGGGGGGAAGCTATATTTATGTTGTTCTCCCTACAGCAATGTGCACATGCACTTTTTACGGCCTAGCTAGATCTATGTATGTTCGTGGTGTTGCATATGTTTGTGGTGCTGCAAATGTGTTTGTGTTTGGAGGTGTACCGATATTTGAAATGCGATAGTTGCCAATATTTTGCCGGAATGTTGATTCATTTCCGTTTCGGCGAGAATTTTGGCATTAAGCATTCTTTTTGGTCCTATTTTTAGG
>NC_057813.1:660722722-660735019 GCF_018294505.1 Triticum aestivum | reverse complement strand
CAACATGTCACGTCCAGAAGGAAGCATAGCCAGGGGCTTTCTGACCGAAGAGTGCATCTCCTACTGCACGAATTATCTAGGCATCGAGAACCCCGTTGGTCTGCCCGTCAACAGGCACCTCGGCAGGCTCGCTGGATGGGGTCACCGTGAGGGTCGCCGCAAAATGCATGTCGACTTCGATGGTCGACTCGCCGACTTTGAAAGAGCAAACCTAGTCGCGCTACAACACATAGACGTGGTCGATCCTTGGGTGGTACAGCACAAAACCTTTATTAAGAAGACGTACAATGACCGAGGCCAACAGAGGACGGACGGAGATATACTCAAAGAGCACAACTCATGTTTCACGCGTTGGTTCAAGCAGAAGCTTCTGTCGTACCCTTTACATGAGGATTCTTATGCGGAAGAACAACTCATATTCGCCTTGTCACATGGCGCCGAGCACAACCTGATGACCTATGAGGCGTACGATATCAACGACTACACATTCTACACCGAGGCCAAGGACATGAAGAGCGATGGTTATCAGAACTCCGGGGTAACGATGGAATCCTACACTGATAACGACAAGGACAGATACTACGGAAGGATCGAGGAGATCTGGGAGCTGAGCTACGCTGGAGAGAAGGTCCCGATGTTCCGTGTCAGATGGGCCAAGAACGTCATAAAAGAAGACCGGTATTTCACCACCATGGTTATACCCGAAGCCAAATCCAAGACCGCGGGCGCAAACGTCACCGCGAAAAATGAGCCATGGGTACTGGCTTCCCAAGTGGACCAATGCTTCTTCATTACCGACCCGCCAAAGCCCAGTCGTGTTGTCGTGAGGAGAGGCAAAAGGAAGATCATCGGAATGGATGGAGTAGCCAATGAGCAAGACTTCGATGATATGAATATTACAAGAGTTGATCTACCACGAGATGTTTTACCCAGGTTCGGGCCCTCTCGATGGAGGTAATACCATACTTCCTGCTTGATTGATCTTGATGATATGAATATTACAAGAGTTGATCTACCACGAGATCGTAGAGGCTAAACCCTAGAAGCTAGTCTATGATTCTGATTGTTGTTGTCCTACGGACTAAACCCTCCGGTTTATATAGACACTGGAGTGGGCTAGGATTACACAGAGTCGCTTACAAAGAAGGAGATCTACATATCCGAATTGCCAAGCTTGCCTCCACGCAAAGGAGAGTCCCATCCGGACACGGTACAAAGTCTTCTATCTTGTATCTTGATAGTCCAACAGTCCGGCCAAAGTATATAGTCCGGCTATCCGAGGACCCCTTAGTCCAGGACTCCCTCAGGGGTCTATCGTTCCGGTGCCATAAAAATCAACAACTTCGAAGGCACAAATCCGAAGGTGGTTGATTTGTCTCCAACGTATCTATAATTTTTGATTGCTCCATGCTACTTTATCTACTGTTTTAGCCAATATTGGGCTTTATTATCCACTTTTATATTATTTTTGGGACTAACCTATTAACTGGAGGCCCAGCCCAGATTTTTTGGTTTATGCCTATTTCAGTGTTTCGAGGAAAAGGAATATCAGACGGAGTCAAAACGGAATGTAATCAACTGGATAAGTTATTTTTGGAAGGAAACCCACCTGATGGACTTGGGCTCCATGTCAGAAGATACGGGAGGTGCTCACGAGGGTGGGTGCGCGCCCACCCCCTGCCTCGTCGGGCCCCCGTAGCTCCACCGACGTACCCCCTGCATCCATATATACTTACGTACCCTAAAACTTCCAGAACAGAAGATAGATCGGGAGTTCCACCACCGCAAGCCTCTGTAGCCACCAAAAACCTCTCGGGAGCCCTTCCCGGCACCCTGCTGGAGGGGGGATCCTTCACCGGTGGCCATCTTCATCATCCGGCGCTCTCCATGACGAGGAGGGAGTAGTTCACCCTCGGGGCTGAGGGTATGTACCAGTAGCTATGTGTTTGATCTCTCTCTCTCGTGTTCCCTCTATGGCACGATCTTGATGTATCCCGAGCTTTGCTATTGTAGTTGAATCTTATGATGTTTCTCCCCCTCTACTCTCTTGTGATGAACTGAGTTTCCCCTTTGAAGCTATCTTATCGGATTGAGTCTTTTATGAGAACACTTGATGTATTTCTTGGTGATCAACTTGCGAGTTTCGTGACATTGGGAACCTATGCATAGTGGTTGGCACACGTTCTTGACTCTCCGGTAGAAACTTTGGGGCACTCTTTGAAGTACTTTTATGTTGGTTGGTTGAATCTGAGATTGTGTGACGCATATCGTATAATCATGCCCATGGATACATGAGGTGACAATGGAGTATCTAGGTGAAATTAGGGTTTTGGTTGATTTGTGTCTTAAGGTGTTATTCTAGTACGAACTCTTTTATAGATCGATCCAAAAGAATAACTTTGAGGTGGTTCCGTACCCTACCATAATCTCTATGTTTGTTCTCTGCTATTAGTGGCTTTGGAGTGACTCTTTGTTGCATGTTGAGGGCTTGTTATATGATCTATCTATGTTATTTTTGTTGAGAGAACTTGCACTAGTGAAAGTATGAACCCTAGGCCTTGTTTCCTATCATTGCAATACCGTTTATGCTCACTTTTATTGCTCGCTACCTTGCTGTTTTTATTATTTCAGATTACAAAAACCTTTTCAATATGCATCTGGATCGAGACTTAGAGTCATCCAGATCGGTGTCTGGATCGAGACTTAGAGTCATCCAGATCGGTGTCAAAACTTGCATCGACGTAACTCTTTACGACGAACCTTTTTTCACCTCCATAATCGAGAAATATTTCCTTATTCCACTAAGGATAATTTTGACCGCTGTCCAGTGATCTACTCTTAGATCACTATTGTACTCCCTTGCTTAACACAGTGTAGGGTATACAATAGATCTGGTAGACAGCATGGCATACTTTATAGAACCTATGGCTGAGGCATAGGGAATGACTTTCATTCTCTTTCTATCTTCTGCCGTGGTCGAGTTTTGAGTCTTACTCAATTTCACACCTTGTAACACAGGCAAGAACTCTTTCTTTGACTGTTCCATTTTGAGCTACTTCAAAAATCTTGTCAAGGTATGTACTTATTGAAAAACTTATCAAGCGTCTTGATCTATCTCTATAGATCTTGATGCTCAATATGTAAGCAGCTTCTTCGAGGTCTTTCTTTGAAAAAACTCCTTTCAAACACTCCTTTATGCTTTGCAGAATAATTCTACATTATTTCAGATCAACAATATGTCATTCACATATACTTATCAGAAATGTTTTAGTGCTCCCACTCACTTTCTTGTAAATACAGGCTTCACCGCAAGTCTGTATAAAACTATATGCTTTGATCAACTCATCAAAGCATATATTCCAACTCCGAGATGTTTGCACCAGTCCATAGATGGATCGCTGGAGCTTGTACATTTTGTTAACACCTTTAGGATTGACAAAACCTTCTGGATGCATCATATACAACTCTTTTTTAATAAATCCATTAAGGATTGCAGTTTTGTTATCCATTTGCCAGATTTCATAAAATGCGGCAATTGCTAACATGATTCGGATAGACTTTAAGCATCGATACGAGTGAGAAAATCTCATCATAGTCAACACCTTGAACTTTGTCAAAAAAACTTTTTCGACAAGTCTAGCTTTGTAGATAGTAACACTACTATCAGCATCTGTCCTCCTCTTAAAAATCCATTTAATCTCAATGGCTTGCCGATCATCGGGCAAGTCAACCAAAGTCCATACTTTGTTCTCATACATGGATCCCATCTCAGATTTCATGGCCTCAAGTCATTTTGCGGAATTTGGGCTCACCATCGCTTCTTCATAGTTCATAGGTTCATCATGATCTAGTAGCATGACTTCCAGAACAGGATTGCCGTACCACTCTAGTGCGGATCTTACTCTGGTTTACCTACGAGATTCGGTAGTAACTTGATCTGAAGTTACATGATCATCATCATTAGCTTCCTCACTAATTGGTGTAGTAGTCACAGGAACAGATTTCTGTGATGAACTACTTTTCAATAAGGGAGAAGGTACAATTACCTTATCAAGTTCTACTTTCCTCCCACTCACTTCTTTCGAGAGAAACTTCTTCTCTAGAAAGGATCCATCTTAACAACGAATAACTTGCCTTCGGATCTGTGATAGAAGGTGTACCCAATAGTTACCTTTGGGTATTCTATGAAGACGCACTTCTCCGATTTGGGTTCGAGCTTATCAGGTTGAAAACCTTTTTCATATAAGCATTGCAACTCCAAGCTTTAAGAAACGACAGCTTAGGTTTACTGCTAAACCATAGTTCATACGGTGTCGTCTCAATGGATTTAGATGGTGCCCTATTAAACGTGAATGCAGCTGTCTTTAATGCATAACCCCAGAACGATAGTGGTAAAATGATAAGAGACATCATAGATCGCACCATATCTAGTAAAGTACGATTACGACGCTCGGACACACCATTACATTGTGGTGTTCCAGATGGCATGAGTTTCGAAACTATTTCACATTGTTTTAAATGAAGACCAAACTCATAACTCAAATATTCGTCTCCACAATCAGATCGTAGAAACTTTATTTTTCTTGTTACGATGATTTTTCCACTTCACTCTGAAATTCTTTGAACTTTTCAACTATTTCAGACTTATGTTTCATCAAGTAGATATACCCATATCTGCTCAAATCATCTGTGAAGGTTAGAAAATAATGATACTTGCCACGAGCCTTAACACTCATCAGATCACATACATCGGTATGTATTATTTCCAATAAGTCAGTAGCTCGTTCCATTGTTTCGGAGAACGGAGTTTTAGTCATCTTGCCCAAAAGGCACGGTTCGCAAGCATCAAATGATTCATAACCAAGTGATTCCAAAAATCCATCTTTATGGAGTTTCTTCATGCGCTTTACACCGATATGACCCAAACGGAAGTGTCACAAATAAGTTGCACTATCATTATTAACTTTGCATCTTTTGGCATCAATATTATGAATATGTGTATCACTACGATCGATATCCAACAAACTATTTTCATTGGGTGTATAACCATCGAAGGTCTTATTCATGTAAACAGAATAACAATTATTCTTTAACTTCAAATGAATAACTGTATTGCAATAAACATGATCAAATCATATTCATGCTCAACGCAAACGCTAAATAACATTTATTTAGGTTTAACACTAATCTCAAAAATATAGGGAGTGTGTGATGATGATCATATCAATCTTGGAACTATTTCCAACACTCATCGTCACTTCCCCTCAACTAGTCTCTGTTTATTATGTAACTCCTGTTTCGAGTTACTAATCTTTAGCAACCGAACAAGTATTAAATACTCAGGGGTTACTATAAACACTAGTAAGGCACACATCAAACACCTGTATATCAAATATACCCTTGTTCACTTTGCCATCCTTCTTATCCACCAAATAGTTAGGGCATTTCCGCTTCCAGTGACCATTTCCTTTGCAGTGTAAGCACTCAGTTTCAGGCTTTGGTCTTCTTCACGGGAGTGACAACTTGTTTGCCATTCTACTTGAAGTTTGCCTTTCTTTCCCTTTGCCCTTTTCTTGAAACTAGTTGTCTTGTCAATCATCAACACTTGATGCTCTTTCTTGATTTCTACCTTCGTTGATTTCAACATCACGAAGAGCTCGGAATCGTTTTCGTCATCCCTTGCATACTATAGTTCATCACAAAGTTATACTAACTTGGTGATGGTGACTAGAGAATTCTTCAATCACTATCTTATCTGAAAGATTAACTCCCACTTGATTCAAGTGATTGAAGTACTCAGACAATCTGAGCACATGCTCACTAGTTGAGCGATTCTCCTCCATCTTTTAGCAATAGAACTTGTTGGAGACTTCATATCTCTCAACTCGGGTATTTGCTTGAAATATTAACTTCAATTCCTGGAACATCTCATATGGTCCATGACGTTCAAAACATCTTTGAAGTCCCGATTCTAAGCCGTTAAGCATGGTGCACTAAACTATCAAGTAGTCATCATATTGAGCTAGCCAAACGTTCATAACGTCTGCATCTGCTCCTGCAATAGGTCTGTCACCTAGCGGTGCATTAAGGACATAATTCTTCTGTGCAGCAATGAGGATAAACCTCAGATCACGGATCCAATCCGCATCATTGCTACTAACATCTTTCAACACAATTTTCTCTAGGAACATATCAAAATAAACATATGAAAGCAAAAACGCAAGCTATTGATCTACAACATAATTTGCAAAATACTACCAGGACTAAGTTCATGATAAATTTAAGTTCAATTAATCATATTACTTAAGAACTCCCACTTAGATAGACATCCCTCTAATCTTCTAAGTGATTACGTGATCCATATCAACTACACCATGTCCGATCGTCACGTGAGATGGAGTAGTTTCAAAGGTGAACATCAATATGTTGATCATATCTACTATATGATTCACGCTCGACCTTTCGGTCTCCGTGTTCCAGGCCATATCTGTTATATGCTAGGCTCGTCAAGTTTAACCTGAGTATTCTGCATGTGCAAAACTGGCTTGCACCCGTTGTAGATGGACGTAGAGCTTATCACACCCGATCATCACGTGGTGTCTGGGCACGACGAACTTTGGCAATGGTGCATACTCAGGGAGAACACTTCTTGATAATTTAGTGAGATATTATCTTAAAATGCTATCGTCAATCAAAGCAAGATAAGATGCATAAAGGATAAACATCACATGCAATCAAAATAAGTGATATGATATGGCCATCATCATCTTGTGCTTGTGATCTCCATCTTCGAAGCACCGTCGTGATCACCATCGTCACCGGCGCGACACCTTGATCTCCATCGTAGCATCATTGTCGTCTCGCCAATCTTATGCTTCTACGACTATCGCTACCACTTAGTGATAAAGTAAAGCATTACAGGGCGATTGCATTGCATACAATAAAGCGACAACCGTATGGCTCCTGCCAGTTGCCGATAACTTCGGTTACAAAACATGATCATCTCATAAAATAAAATATAGCATCACGTCTTGACCATATCACATCACAACATGCCCTGCAAAAACAAGTTAGACGTCCTCTACTTTGTTGTTGCAAATTTTACGTGGCTGCAACGGGCTGAGCAAGAACCGTTCTTACCTACGCATCAAAACCACAACGATAGTTCGTCAAGTTAGTGATGTTTTAACCTTCGGAAGGACCGGGCGTAGCCACACTCGGTTCAACTAAAGTTGGAGAAACTGACACCCGCCAGCCACCTGTGTGCAAAGCACGTCGGTAGAACCAGTCTCGCGTAAGCGTACGCGTAATGTCGGTCCGGACCGCTTCATCCAACAATACCGCTGAACCAAAGTATGACATGCTGGTAAGCAGTATGACTTGTATCACCAACAACTCACTTGTGTTCTACTCGTGCATATAACATCTACGCATAAAACCTAGTCTCTGATGCCACTGTTGGGAAACGTAGTAATTTCAAAAAATTTCCTACGCACACGCAAGATCATGGTGATGGCATAGCAATGAGAGGGGAGAGTGTTGTCTACGTACCCTCATAGACCGTTAAGCGGAAGCGTTATGACAACGCGGTTGATGTAGTCGTATGTCTTCACGATCCGACCAATCCAAGCACCGAACGTATGGCACCTCCGTGTTCAGCACACGTTCAGCTCGATGACATTCCCCGGGCTCCAATCCAGCAAAGCGTCGGGATGAGTTCCGTCAGCACGACGGCATGGTGACGATGATTATGTTCTACCGGCGCAGGGCTTCGCCTAAACTCTGCGACGATATGACCGAGGTGGAATATGGTGGAGGGGGGCACCGCACACGGCTAAGGAACAATCCGCAGATCAACTTGTGTGTCCTAGGGTGCCCCCTGCCCCCGTATATAAAGGAGCCAAGGGGGAGGGGGCGGCCGGCCAAGGAGGGCGCGCCAAGGGGGAGTCCTACTCCCACCGGGAGTAGGACTCCCTTCTTTCCTAGTTGGAGTAGGAGAAGGGGGAAGAAGGAGGAAGAAGGGAAGGAAAGGGGGGGGGGCGCCGCCCCCCTCTCCTTGTCCTATTCGGACTAGGGAGGGGAGGGGGCGCAGCCCACCTCTTGCCTCCTCTTCTCTTCTCCCTTAGGGCCCATGAAGGCCCAATAACCCCAAGGAGGGTTCCGGTAACCCCCGGTACTCCGGTAAAATGCCGATTTCACCCGGAACACTTACGATGTCCAAACATAGGCTTCCAATATATCAATCTTTATGTCTCGACCATTTCGAGACTCCTTGTCATGTTCGTGATCACATCCGGGACTCCGAACAAACTTCGGTACATCAAAACTTATAAAACTCATAATAAAACTATCATCGTAACATTAAGCGTGCGGACCCTACGGGTTCGAGAACTATGTACACATGACCTAGAACTATTCTCGGTCAATAACCAATAGTGGAACCTGGATGTTCATATTGGTTCCTACATATTCTACGAAGATCTTTATCGGTCAAACCGCATAACAACATACGTTGTTCCCTTTTTCATCGGTATGTTACTTGCCCGAGATTCGATTGTCGGTATCCAATACCTAGTTCAATCTCGTTACCGGCAAGTCTCTTTACTCGTTCTGTAATACTCATTTCGTAACTAACTCATTAGTTACAATGCTTGCAAGGCTTAAGTGATGAGTATTATCGAGAGGGCCCAGAGATACCTCTCCGACAATCGGAGTGACAAAACCTAATCTCGAATTATGCCAACTCAACATGTACCTTTGGAGACACCTGTAGAGCACCTTTATAATCACCCAGTTACGTTGTGACGTTTGGTAGCACACAAAGTGTTCCTCCGGTAAACGGGAGTTGCACAATCTCATAGTTGTAGGAACTTTGTATAAGTCATGAAGAAAGCAATAGCAACATACTAAATGATCAAGTGCTAAGCTAATGGAATGGGTCAAGTCAATCACATCATTCTCCTAATGATGTGATCCCATTAATCAAATGACAACACATGTCTATGGTTAGGAAACATAACCATCTTTGATCAATGAGCTAGTCAAGTAGAGGCATACTAGTGACACTATGTTTGTCTATGTATTCACACATGTATCATGTTTCCGGTTAATACAATTCTAGCATGAATAATAAACATTTATCATGATATGAGGAAATAAATAATAACTTCATTATTGCCTCTAGGGCATATTTCCTTCACCTAATACCAAACAGACATCGCACCACAACCTAACATCTAATGCCAGATGCCCCATCCTGGCCACATGCCGGGAATGGGTCACACACCGGTCCCGTGCACTCATCGAGGCTACCGCCGCCATTGTCCACCTAACCATCTTCATAGCTGGTACTGACGCAAAGAACTTGCCAGGTCAGTTGTCGATGCCACCATGGCGCCAGACAGCGCCACCGGCTTGCGCGAGGTCATCATGCCATGTCCAGCACCAAGACCCCGCTGCCCCATGCCGCCGAGACCTGCCGTCGTCGACGCGAGAGAAGGCACGCCACACCACCTCATGCCTCTTCCATGCGACGCCGCTCCCCAAACGATGCCGCCAAGAGGGACCACGAGCGCCGCCTTCGTCCGATCTGGTGATCTTAGGATTTCTCCCGGAGCGGCACGAGCAGATTGACGATAGTTGCTTGATGATGCCTTCATCAAGGTAACGACATAGACACCGCCATCGCCCGCCATGACCGGAGTCGGCTCAGTTTTCACCAGCGACTATATCTCTCCAACTCGCTGTCGGTGCTAATAGTGGGATCCAATATCCGTCACTACTAGCCTGGCCAACCGCCTTCGGTGGAGAAGGCAGCCACCACCACCATGCCCGGGTGAAGAGATCCAGACGTCCTTGTGGCACCACTAGTAGAAAACAGGGCTTTGGTTCGGCCAGAAAAGAGCATTAATCCCGGTTGCATTATGAACCGGGATTAATGTGAGCATTAGTCCCGGTTCGAGTGGATAGGGCACCGTACAGGAATTAGTCCCGGTTCAAATAGGACCTTTAGTCCCGGTTGGTGCCACGAACCGGGACTAAAGGGTGCGATGCCCATTAGTACCGGTTCGTGGCACCAACACTACTAGGAAAAGGCATGCTAGTGGCGCATCAGTTTTGCCTACTAATGGCGCCCTACTGGTGCGCCACTAGCATCACACCATTAGTATCTGGTGTTCTAATGGCGCACCGAGCAGTGCACCATTAGTATAGCCTACAGTGCGCCATTAGAATGCCTCCCAGGGGGCCATATGTACCCATGTGCTTTGGCTTACTAATGGCGCACCAGTGGGTGATGCGCCATTAGTGTGATTATCACAGTGCGCCATTACTGTCTTGTGTGGTGCGCCATTAGTATTAATATTAGGTTTTTTTGTTTTTTTCTGATTTTTTCACAGGTTACAAAATATATTATTTGACAGAATATAGACAGCACCACACAGCAATAACAGATTCATCGAATACAATAGAAGGTAAGTCTCCGAATCCAATTCATCATATTAGTCTCCAAATACAAAAGACCGAACAAAGATAGAACATTACAAGTCTCGGAGACCGCGAGTAGCGAGTTTGTCTTCACATTACAAGTCGATATCTATCATCTAAACTACCATCACATAGAAGAGAGATGCACTCATCACGATGAGCATCATCGCGATGAAACTGGTCTTCACCCGGTTCCTCCAACGCTCCCTCCTCTCTCCCGCTAGATAGCGTGCGTATCTAGATTCCGCCTCCGCCCTAGTGATGTACCCTTTGTAACTGTTACCGCTGAAACGGTGAACCAGTCTCCAACACTCCTCCCAGTCGTCGTAGACCCTGGGAACCTTACCCTTGTACACAACATACGACGGCATCTCTATGCACAAGCCAGACAACAGACAATACATAAGCAATATATAAGTATGCAACAAAAGGATCGGAAGAGAAAAGCAAGACATTAATAGCACGATTCATGGTCCTACTAATAAATAGCATCGATTACATCTAAGTTGAACGACTGTCCAAACCAAAGAGACATACGAGTTCATTAAAGTTTAATTACAACATGAGCTAATTGATGTTTCAGAACTACAAATAACATCACTACTTTCGACTCAACTCATGGGACCGGAGCGTGGATGAAGCCGCCGTCTTTCGTGATGGTCATGAAGTCACGGGCGTTGTCAGCCTGCATTTGAAGTGTTGTGTCTATCTCACTGTTTGACGGTTGCTCTCTGAGGTAGAACTACCCCGAGGTACGAAGGACATCTTGATGGATGATTTCTGCAAACTCCGACTGGATGCAAAAGAATTCTTCTCGGAGGTCCGTGTCCTGGATTGCCGCCAAGCTTGCGGCCCAATCTTTAACATTATTTGGTAGCAGAAGGTGATTATGGTCTCGTACGATCGCCTTCATGTGATGTAGGGCGTAGTAGGCATCCTTCTGACCGCCAGGTGGCTGCTTGACGCAGGGGAACGTCGTATTGTGGGTGAACACGTGCCTTCTGTACCTACGAACTGGCCTCTTAAAGGTGCCTCTAGATGTGGCGTAGCCGGGGAGAGCATCATCAAGAACTTTCTTGATATTTGTGTAGTTTATCTTGGAGTCACGGTCCAGATCGAAATACGTGGCTGTGGAATATTTCGGGCTTAAGAGGATGAGTGTGCAATGTGTGTCACTGCATAGAACAGGGAATGTTAAAAAAAAGAACGATCGAAGTCTAAGAAATCATATGTTATGGGGCGGTGAGGGGATGACTTACTCGGGAAAGTAAGGCACGAGGAAGTTATCCTTATCTGGGTTTGCCAGAATAACGCCTTCGAGGTGTGAACTTGCGACTTGCCGGTCCCCAGCGCTGCCCAAGATCTTGGCATGCATGTAGAAGGGGTCGACTATCATGATGTCCGGGGTCTTGTCTCGAATGATCCGCATCTCCATACTAAGCGAAAACAGCCGAAAGAACGTGTAGTGCAGCGGATGAAGATTAAACATAGCAAAGATGTCATCAAACCGCAGGACGATCGTGCCCCCGATGGTGCCATCCACAAAGCCCTTGCCCTCTGGCACCTTGGCCACGAAAACCAGGTATGCCACATCTTTCTAGGAGAGACGCCGCTTCTCCAAAGAAAGAACGCTGTCGTGCAAACTCCGCATAGCACCAGTTGCAGCATTGAGCATATTTGTCGGAAGCATCGCCCTACCTGCCACATGCACCCTCCTTGAGATATCCTGAGGTGAAGGTGGCCCGTCCTGAGCACGGATCGTACTTGGTGCCGGCTGGCTCGCACTGGCGCCCTTGGCAGTCTTTCGTTTCC
>NC_057813.1:660720481-660722712 GCF_018294505.1 Triticum aestivum | reverse complement strand
ATGACCTAGAACTATTCTCGGTCAATAACCAATAGTGGAACCTGGATGTTCATATTGGTTCCTACATATTCTACGAAGATCTTTATCGGTCAAACCGCATAACAACATACGTTGTTCCCTTTTTCATCGGTATGTTACTTGCCCGAGATTCGATTGTCGGTATCCAATACCTAGTTCAATCTCGTTACCGGCAAGTCTCTTTACTCGTTCTGTAATACTCATTTCGTAACTAACTCATTAGTTACAATGCTTGCAAGGCTTAAGTGATGAGTATTATCGAGAGGGCCCAGAGATACCTCTCCGACAATCGGAGTGACAAAACCTAATCTCGAATTATGCCAACTCAACATGTACCTTTGGAGACACCTGTAGAGCACCTTTATAATCACCCAGTTACGTTGTGACGTTTGGTAGCACACAAAGTGTTCCTCCGGTAAACGGGAGTTGCACAATCTCATAGTTGTAGGAACTTTGTATAAGTCATGAAGAAAGCAATAGCAACATACTAAATGATCAAGTGCTAAGCTAATGGAATGGGTCAAGTCAATCACATCATTCTCCTAATGATGTGATCCCATTAATCAAATGACAACACATGTCTATGGTTAGGAAACATAACCATCTTTGATCAATGAGCTAGTCAAGTAGAGGCATACTAGTGACACTATGTTTGTCTATGTATTCACACATGTATCATGTTTCCGGTTAATACAATTCTAGCATGAATAATAAACATTTATCATGATATGAGGAAATAAATAATAACTTCATTATTGCCTCTAGGGCATATTTCCTTCACCTAATACCAAACAGACATCGCACCACAACCTAACATCTAATGCCAGATGCCCCATCCTGGCCACATGCCGGGAATGGGTCACACACCGGTCCCGTGCACTCATCGAGGCTACCGCCGCCATTGTCCACCTAACCATCTTCATAGCTGGTACTGACGCAAAGACCTTGCCAGGTCAGTTGTCGATGCCACCATGGCGCCAGACAGCGCCACCGGCTTGCGCGAGGTCATCATGCCATGTCCAGCACCAAGACCCCGCTGCCCCATGCCGCCGAGACCTGCCGTCGTCGACGCGAGAGAAGGCACGCCACACCACCTCATGCCTCTTCCATGCGACGCCGCTCCCCAAACGATGCCGCCAAGAGGGACCACGAGCGCCGCCTTCGTCCGATCTGGTGATCTTAGGATTTCTCCCGGAGCGGCACGAGCAGATTGACGATAGTTGCTTGATGATGCCTTCATCAAGGTAACGACATAGACACCGCCATCGCCCGCCATGACCGGAGTCGGCTCAGTTTTCACCGGCGACTATATCTCTCCAACTCGCCGTCGGTGCTAATAGTGGGATCCAATATCCGTCACTACTAGCCTGGCCAACCGCCTTCGGTGGAGAAGGCAGCCACCACCACCATGCCCGGGTGAAGAGATCCAGACGTCCTTGTGGCACCACTAGTAGAAAACAGGGCTTTGGTTCGGCCAGAAAAGAGCATTAATCCCGGTTGCATTATGAACCGGGATTAATGTGAGCATTAGTCCCGGTTCGAGTGGATAGGGCACCGTACAGGAATTAGTCCCGGTTCAAATAGGACCTTTAGTCCCGGTTGGTGCCACGAACCGGGACTAAAGGGTGCGATGCCCATTAGTACCGGTTCGTGGCACCAACACTACTAGGAAAAGGCATGCTAGTGGCGCATCAGTTTTGCCTACTAATGGCGCCCTACTGGTGCGCCACTAGCATCACACCATTAGTATCTGGTGTTCTAATGGCGCACCGAGCAGTGCACCATTAGTATAGCCTACAGTGCGCCATTAGAATGCCTCCCAGGGGGCCATATGTACCCATGTGCTTTGGCTTACTAATGGCGCACCAGTGGGTGATGCGCCATTAGTGTGATTATCACAGTGCGCCATTACTGTCTTGTGTGGTGCGCCATTAGTATTAATATTAGGTTTTTTTGTTTTTTTCTGATTTTTTCACAGGTTACAAAATATATTATTTGACAGAATATAGACAGCACCACACAGCAATAACAGATTCATCGAATACAATAGAAGGTAAGTCTCCGAATCCAATTCATCATATTAGTCTCCAAATACAAAAGACCGAACAAAGATAGAACATTACAAGTCTCGGAGACCGCGAGTAGCGAGTTTGTCTTCACATTACAAGTCGATATCTATCATCTAAACTACCATCACATAGAAGAGAGATGCA
>NC_057813.1:660719855-660720471 GCF_018294505.1 Triticum aestivum | reverse complement strand
AAAAAAAAGAACGATCGAAGTCTAAGAAATCATATGTTATGGGGCGGTGAGGGGATGACTTACTCGGGAAAGTAAGGCACGAGGAAGTTATCCTTATCTGGGTTTGCCAGAATAACGCCTTCGAGGTGTGAACTTGCGACTTGCCGGTCCCCAGCGCTGCCCAAGATCTTGGCATGCATGTAGAAGGGGTCGACTATCATGATGTCCGGGGTCTTGTCTCGAATGATCCGCATCTCCATACTAAGCGAAAACAGCCGAAAGAACGTGTAGTGCAGCGGATGAAGATTAAACATAGCAAAGATGTCATCAAACCGCAGGACGATCGTGCCCCCGATGGTGCCATCCACAAAGCCCTTGCCCTCTGGCACCTTGGCCACGAAAACCAGGTATGCCACATCTTTCTAGGAGAGACGCCGCTTCTCCAAAGAAAGAACGCTGTCGTGCAAACTCCGCATAGCACCAGTTGCAGCATTGAGCATATTTGTCGGAAGCATCGCCCTACCTGCCACATGCACCCTCCTTGAGATATCCTGAGGTGAAGGTGGCCCGTCCTGAGCACGGATCGTACTTGGTGCCGGCTGGCTCGCACTGGCGCCCTTGGCAGTCTTTCGTTTCC
>NC_057813.1:660719224-660719845 GCF_018294505.1 Triticum aestivum | reverse complement strand
TCCCTTCTTCTTGATCTGCTGTAATGGGACTGAGTTCTGCTCACATACCGCCTTCTTGAGCGTGTTGGGGCTGATAATATTTCGCACCTCAGCTATCTAAGGCTCGGTGAAGGCGGGAGCTGGAGGCGTCTCATGAGAACTGAACGCCAGACGACGCCTGTTGCAATTGGATTTCTCCGCCATACTAGCTAGATCGCGGTCATCTTGGTTGGGTTCTTGAGAAGGAGGCCCGCCGAACTCGTCACCGTACCCATGTTCGGCAAAGTACTTATCGACGTTGGTAAATGTACCGTCGTCGTTGTCGTCGTCGTCCAGATCCTGTGCCAGATGCATGTCCGGATCTTGTGCCATAGGGATGTCCGGCATGTCCGGTAGCGTTGCGGCGTTCTTGCCATGGCGCGGTGCCGGCATGACTGACGGTCTTGTCTGTGGGGTGGTGTCCCCCGCCCCCAAACGAATCTGGCTCTTTGGCCAAAGCAGGGGCCAGCTTAGGCAGGCGCTGAGGGTCATCAGATCTTCTTCGGTGGCCCCGGCGGGTTGAATCGGAGGTAACAACTCGTCGCAGCTTGGCAGCACCCGAACCAGTTGAACCCTATACATGGTGGGTGGCATCGGTTTACC
>NC_057813.1:660715143-660719214 GCF_018294505.1 Triticum aestivum | reverse complement strand
TGGAACATGGGGTTGCCCAGTTGAATGATGTTGCCCTTGGCGACATCGACCAACTCGCCGTTCACGAAGTGCGGGAGAGTGCACGGAACATCGGCGGCACCCTGCGAAAACATGTAGGGCGTCAGGGATGCCCAGTTAAAGGCAAAAGGAGATGAAGTCCTCGGACGAGAGGCTTAATTAGTTACCATGATGATGGCGTCGAGCTCGGCTAATGTCGAGGCACCGCCAACGGCAGGCGTGCAACTTACGGAGGGGCCGCTTGTTGGCGAGGTGCCGGCCGACGTACACCCGGGTGCATTAAGCTCCAATGCCCGTGTCGGCGCCGGAGACACCAATACCGCCGCCGCCGATGACACCAATGGCGCCGCCGGAGACACCAATGGCGCCGCCGGCGCTTGTGCGAGTTGCTGGCCGGGAAGCTGGGAATCGGGGGTGGCCCCCGTTGTCCACCCGCAATCCACGTCGTCAGCCCATGAATCAAGGTAGGCATAATGCCGGTGAGCATCGTTCCCAGTTGTTGTTGCACTTGCTCTTGGATAATCTCCGGAATCCGCGCCGCTTGTGCCTTGAGTTCTTCAACCTCGTGCGACTGGCTTTCTGAGCTGGTCTTTTTCTCCTTTCGCCCACCAGTGGTATAGTATGACGACCATTTTGTGGACAAGCCTTTTCCGGCCACACGACTAGCTGACGACGGCTTACTGAGCTTATCCTTGTTTTTCATTACGTTCAACGCCCTATTTAGAGTACTGTCCCAAGCAGGGGTGCTCTGAGATGACCCCGCGCTACTGCTTTCAGTTTGCCAGAACAAGCTCAAGTGCCCTGGTCTTCGGATCCGTGGTAAGCTCCTTTTTTATCGGGTCCTCCTTGTACCGGTCCCTGACAAAGTTCCTGGTCTGCTTGTCACCGCTGTATTTCTTGAAGCAGGGCGGTAGGCCTTGCTCGGCACACTCCGCATCCTCCTTGTCCCATATAGGCTCCGCCACTCTGTAACCGCCAGGACCGAGTTTGTGTTCCCCAAAGTTCAACTCCCGCATTTCTTTCCCCCACTGACTTGATTCGGAGGTTGCACTGCTCTCGCACTTGATCTTGAACTCCTTGTAGTCATCTTTGTTGACCGAAGGATTTTTCGCCTTCATCTTCTCATAACTATCACCTTTCTCAATCATTCTCTTCACCGCGCTTCTCCAAGTAGACAGGGCCGTGCTCATCCTCGTGAGGGCGGCACTGTTCACTTTATTCCCTGAGAGGTGTGTGTTTTCAAATTCAGCGGGGAACTTGTATCGTTCGTGCAGCTTCGTGAAGAGGAGGTTGCGCAAATTCCCTCGGTCCTTATGCCTAAGGTTCTCGGTGTTGATCGAGACGGTGCTCCGGAGAATGCACCCGAGCTGAACCGAGTACCCCTTGACTATATGTTTGGGCTCCGTTGGATGCTAGTCGGAGTCCACTTGAGTAAATTCCTCCTTGAGGGTGCGGAGCGCATTCAGGCGCCGGTCCTTCCGTTGCTTCTTCGGTTGGCTGCCATCTGTGCGTGCGCCGCCATCATCAGTGGTGGCATCCTCGGCGGCACCATCAGTGGTGTCATCCCCGACGCCACTAGGGGTTGTGTAGTCAGGATCGGTGTCTTCTGCGGCGTCCTCATAGCGGTGAGGTTGTTCCTCCATCTCCTGGGACAGCTCCGAGAATTGCTTGCCGCCCGAACCGCCGGCCTCATTGTTATTGGCCATGTTTCGCTCTAAATAGGAAAAAAGTTTGGTCAAAAAGTTGGTTATTGTCAAGGAACAAGATCATTTAGGTTATTGGCACCCTAAAAGCCTAAGTGTACATCATTTAGGTTCTCATCGACACCGAGGCACCCTATAGAAGCCAAGGTTTCATCATTTAGGGTTTGTCGACGCCGAGGCACCCTAAATGGTAAGTTAAGTTTTCATCATTTAGGGTTTATCGATGCCGAGGAACCCTAGGTTGGGCCTAATCACTTGGCTCTATTGCCACGTATGTTGGGTTTATCATCTAGGGTTTATCGATGCTAAGGAGAATTCTAAGTTGGGCCTAATCACTTGGCTCTATTGCCACCTATGGTTTAATGCAGCAAGAATGGCGGGGTAGTTGATCCTACTTAACTAAGTACTAAGATACCCCGGCCCATGCATTAGTCGCAAGTACCCCATATGTCCTATTTTTAGCAAAGTTATGCTAAAATTCATGGAAAATTTCAGCATGACCTATGCTGAAAATAGGACATATGGAGTACCCGAATTTGCCGGAACAGAAGTTAATCGATATTCCGGCAAACTCAAGGGCCTCTCGGGGTACCTGCAAAATCATTATCCCCGCGTAATGAAGTCACCAATGGGTCATTTCAGAAGATCACAAGTAGCATCATCACAAGTACAACATCATCACAAGTACAGCAACAACAACAGTGAATACAGGCATAACAGCAGCAGCAGCAGCAGGTTTATTCTTCTTCTTCATAAACATTAATTGGTGTGGGTGACTCTATCTTCCCTCTAATGACTCACTCAACTTAACAGGACAACCCACAAGCATTGTTTTGATTCCAACAGCTGCTATAAAATACATCCAGCAAAGGTGCTCTAAAATCAGAAATACTACCCCCCAAATCTTTAGCTCAATTCTGAAAATACATGGTCTTCTAGTTACAATACTACGCCCCAACAGTTAAGATCCCAGGTGAGTAACACACTTTGGTCTTCTAGTTACAAAACAAAACTGATATAATTGTCAATTGCAAACACATGACCATGTCATTATCATGGCAGTCCACTATATATTTTTATGACAAAATACATCATTATCAGGGCACATTATGGCCATTTTCTTACATGATGCTAACTGTACCTAACTGGATTTTTTGACAGTATATGTTACAACGGATGAATGTTCATATGGAGTGGACCATCACTAACCACAACACCAGAAAATACGAAAAACTACGCAGATAGGCCAACCTGCAACTTAGCCATACCTACATAATAACAATCCAATCAGTTATATGATTCTTTAATGCAGAGACGGGCAAATACTTAACTGTCTAGAACATCACAGCATGCACAGTAATAAGAATAATGTAAACATTTGGCTTAGTTATAAGCATAGTATACTTCTTATAATGAAAGTGGAACTACTCACAATGAAGAAGTATTAGCAGATAGTTTGTCAACTCATGAAATAACATTTTTTCAGCCCAAAATGGATGCCATTTTATAACATTGCATAGCATTAGTCAGACAGAGCTGAGCCTTTCACCACTATATAATATTGCCATATAAAATTAAAAATTTATGTAACCTGGATTTTTTTTGTATGAAACCTAGTCAATGTGACAATATATAAACTACCGATCTACTAGTTATCAAGTTGATAAATTGACCGCATATAAGCAAAAGCAATATCAGACTTGACTAGAGATACTTGCAAAGTTGTAAGTTATATTTTACTAGTGTGCTAACGGAAACTGTACCAATTAGGGTTCTTATTATGTTCTGGTATATAAATTATTCTCAATTACTTAGGAAAATTAGTAGATGTCTTACAAATTACAGAGGGAGTTAATACTTTCAGTTTCATAAGAAAAAATTCATCAATTAAAGCCCATGCAGCAATATAAATTGTAAAACATCATATATATTCCCATGGACACATCTAGTAGGAGATAATGCTACATCACCTTTTAATTCATCACATCATACTAGCATGTCTCACCAAACAGCCATGTAACTACTACAACATGTAGCTCCTCATCATCTTCCTACTATGCATCATCTTCCTACTATACTTGCTACTCATCTTCAGAACCAAACAGTAGCAAAAACAGTTGAAGAGAGGCTCACTAGAGGACACTCAAATTTGCTAACCCTAGAACACGGGGGAAGAGGGTTGTGGTACACGCGGGAGGTAGCCTAGGGGGGAAGGAGGGGAAGGGGGGAGAGGTGAGGAATCACTTGTGGGATAACGACAGGCTGCCGTAGGAGGGCGCCGGCGTTGAGGAGGCGGCGGGTGGCGGCGCATCAAGGAGGAGGCGGCGCGTCGAGGAGGCGGCGGCACGTC
>NC_057813.1:660713519-660714018 GCF_018294505.1 Triticum aestivum | reverse complement strand
GGCACGTCTAGGAGGAGGAAGCGTGTTGAGCTTGCCACCCACCTTGGAGCCGAAACCCTAGGGCGTGCAGGCGCGGAGGATGGAGGGGGCGGAGCAAGGCGGGGTGGCAGCGTACGGTTGGGGCGGAGGAGGCGAGGGAGGCGGCGCTCGTGGGGGAGGCAGAGCTCGAGGGGGAGGAAGGGGAGAGGGAGGCGGCGGGGGCGCGTGGGCGGCTGTGGCGGACGGAGGCGGCAGACGGTGGGGGCGTGTGGGCGGCTGCGGTGGCGGTGTACGGTTGGGGTCGATCGAGGGGAATATGGCGAGGGAGGGAGAGGGAGGCCACAGTGCGAGGGCAGTAGGTGGAGTGGGGGAGGGTTCTAATGGCGCACCTCCCCCTAGTGCGCCATAAGTACGACTATTCAAATGGCGCACCTCCCCTCGGTGCGCCATTGGAATTTTGTTTTAACTACTAGCCCGACTGTCAGGTTATATTCCATCTAACCCTATTTACATCAGAACC
>NC_057813.1:660712931-660713254 GCF_018294505.1 Triticum aestivum | reverse complement strand
GCCCACTAGCCTGATTGGTCAGCACGCAACACACACACTAGGAGGTCCTTGGTTCGATTCCTAGGCTCCCCAATTTTTATTTTTATGCATTTAAAATGTTGTTTGATATTTATTTGTGTTTAAATATGTTCAAACTTGTTTAAATCATAACAGTAATATTTTTTTATAAAAACAGTAATAATTTTTTTAAAATATGTTCAAATTTGTTATTTGAAAATATTTATGAATATGAAAAAATATTCATATGGGGGGAGGGTGCGGGCGGTCGTCGGCGGCGGTGGAGTGGGGGAGGGTGCGGGCCGGGGGTCGGCGGCAGCGGCCGG
>NC_057813.1:660709530-660711955 GCF_018294505.1 Triticum aestivum | reverse complement strand
AGATCTCCTCGATCCTTCCGTAGTATCTATCCTTGTTGTTACTGGTGTAGGATTCCATCGTTACCCCGGAGTTCTGATAACCATCGCTCTTCATGTACTTGTCCTCGGTGTAGAATGTGTAGCCGTTGATATCGTACGCCTCATAGGTCATCAGGTTGTGCTCGGCACCCTGTGACAAGGTGAATATGAGTTGTTCTTCCGCGGAAGAATCCTCATGTAAAGGGTACGACAGAAGCTTCTGCTTGAACCAACGCGTGAAACATTTTGTGCTCTTTGATTATATCTCCGTCCGTCCTCTGTTGGCCTCGGTCATTGTATGTCTTCTCAATAAAGGTTTTGTGCTCTACCACCCAAGGATCGACCACGTCTATGTGTTGTAGCGCGACTAGGTTTGCTCTTTCAAAGTCGATGAGTCGACCCTTGAAGTCGACATGCATTTCGCGGCGACCCTCACGGTGACCCCATCCAGCGAGCCTGCCGAGGTGACTGTTGACGGGCAGACCAACGGGGTCCTTGATGCCTAGATAATTCATGCAATAGGAGATGCACTCTTCGGTCAGAAAGCCCCTGGCTATGCTTCCTTCTGGACGTGACATGTTGCAAACGTATCCTTTGATGACACCATTCATCCTTTCGAACGGCATCATGCTGTGCAGGAACGTCGGCCCGAGTTGGATGATGTCCTCCACAATATGGACCAGCAGATGCACCATAACGTCGAAGAATGCAGGCGGGAAGTACATCTCAAGCTCTCATAGTATCACCATGATCTCTTCCTATAGCCTTCTGAGTTGCCTCACGCCAACCGACTTCCGAGAGATGACGTCGAAAAAGTTGCATAGGCCAAATAGCATTTCACGGACATGCGTGTCCATGATCCCACGGATTGCAACTGGAAGTATCTGCGTCATCAGCACGTGACAGTCGTGAGACTTCATCCCGTTGAACTTCTGCTTCGCTGGGTCTAGGTATCTGCTTATCTTCCCTGCGTAACCGTAAGGAAGTTTTACTCCTATGAGGCAGGTGAAAAACTAATCGATCTCCTCCTGACTTAGAGTGAAGCACGCGGGAGGGTAATCATTTCCGGTCTTCTTGGCCTTTTTTCCTTTGCGACGACTTTCCGTGTCCTGCTTCGCCTCATCATCATCAAGATCATTAGCGTGAAGCTCCTCCCTGATGCCCATTGATTTCAAGTCTGCCCTTGCTTTCGGCCCATCTTTGGTCCTCTCTGGCATGTTGAGCAGGGTACCAAGCAGACTCTCGCACACATTTTTCATGATATGCATGACATCAAGGCTGTGAGGCACACAGTGGATCTTCCAGTACGGCATGTCCCAGAAAACAGACCTCGTTTTCCATACCTTCAGCAGCAGCTTTGGCGCCTTTTGCTTCTTTCCCGGCTCTGGCGCCTTTTGCTTCTTTCCCGGCAGTGGGCAATCTTCCCAATTTTTCAACAGCTGGTCTATTTCCTCGCCGCTCCTCGTACGCGGGCATCTTCGGGGTTCGATTTCACCATCAAACAGATCCTTGCGTTTCCTTCACGGGTCATCGTTGCAAAGCCACCTTCGATGTCCCATGAACACGGTTTTCGAAGACCCGGGATCTCTATCTAGCTGGCGATACGTTGTGTCATCCATGCACATGACGCATCCAGAAAATTCATGGACCACCTGCCCCGTGAGATATCCGTAACCGAGATAGTCGTGCACCGTCGTGAGCAGTGCGGCTCTCATAGGGAAATATTCTTTCTGTGCGGCGTCTCACGTATTGGCTGGCGTTTTCCACAGCGTGTCTAGCTCCTCTTTCAGCAGCCCCAGATACAGATTGATGTCGTTCCCTGGTTGTTTCGGCCCTTCAATTAGCATACTCATGTGAATGTACTTCCTCTTCATGCACAACCAGGGGGAAGGTTGTACGTCCACACAAACACAGGCCAGGTGCTATGTGTGCTTCTCTGGCTGCCAAACAGATTGACTCCATCGGTGCTCGCGCCCAGCACGATGTTCCTTGGATCCTTCCCAAATTTTGGGTGTTCGAAGTTCAACGCTTGCCACTGGCTCCCATCCCTAGGGTGACTCAGCATCTCGTCTTTTTTATTTATCTCCGGAACATTTGCGTCATCTTCTCGCTTCTTCTTCTCCCTATCTGCGTGCCAACGCAGGAGCTTTGCTACCTTAGGGTCCATGAAATACCGCTGCAGACGAGGAGTGATCGGAAAGTACCACACCACTTTTCGAGGAGCTTTCTTCCTCCTCTTGTATCGAGTGACGCCGCACACCGGACATATGGTAGACTCCGCGTGCTCGTCCCGATAAATGATGCAATTGTTCATGCACACATGGTATTTCACGTGCGGTAAATCCAGAGGACACACGATTTTCTTCGTCTCCTCGAAACTGGTCGGGCACTTGTTCCCCTTGGGAAG